>NW_023270265.1:36441571-36591450 GCF_011800145.1 Mirounga leonina
CCCCCACCACTCCAGCAACCCTGTTTATTTCCTGAGATTAAGAATTCCTCATATCATTGAGATCAAATGATACATGTCTTTCTCTGATTGACTTATTTCGCTTAGCATAATACCCTCTAGTTCCATCCACATTGTTGCAAATGGCAAGATTTCGGGTTTTTTGATGGCTGAATAATATTCCATTGTATATATATACCATATCCTCTTTATCCATTCATCTGTTGATGGATATCTTGGCCATTTCCATAGTTTGGCTGTTGTGGACATTGCTGCTATAAACATCGGGGTGCACGTACCCTTTTGGATCCCTACATTTGTATCTTTGGAGTAAATACCCAGTAGTGCAATTGCTGGGACGTACTATTTTCAACTTTTTGAGGAACCTCCATACTGTTTTCCAGGGTGGCTGCACCAGCTTGCATTCCCACCAAAGTGTAGGAGGGTTCCCCTTTCTCTGCATCCACACCAACATCTGTCATTTCCTGACTTATTAATTTTAGCCATTCTGACTGGTATGAGGTGGTATCTCATTGAGGTTTTTTTTGTGTGTGTTCCACAATTCATTTACTGAGCTGGGGCAAGTGATTTAACAACAGATTGCAGGATAAGGCTGGGAGAGAAGAGTTCTTGCTTCCTTTCCCAGGAGCCAGCTGTGTCATGGATGCTTGTAAATTTTCCAAAATAGCCATCTGTTGTTGGGCGAGCTGGGTCTGGAGCTAGAGATTGGCATACATACATTCTAGGAGTCTCAGGCATTCTTTGGGCTTGTGGTCAACTCCTGAGGGCAGCTTTGTGTTCTGGATGTTCAGGAAAGTGGCCGGTGGGGAACTTGCTTGAACATTAGTAAAGCTAGGGGAGGGTTTGGCTCAACAAAGAGGCACAACATTACTTTCCTCTTTGGCTTTTCTGTTGGGATGACTAGCATGCTGCTCCATCGGGACGACCAACAGGTGTGCCTGTGCTGTTAGTCAAAAGCCTCCTGCCCAGCACCCACCCTTGTAGTTGATACACATGCATGGTGGCGTGCCGGCCAGCTTCGTTGAGGTTTTGATTTGGATTTCCCTGATGCGAGCGATGTTGAGCACTTTTTCGTGTGTCTGTTGGCCATTTGGATGTCTTCTTTGGAAAAATATCTGTTCATTTCTTCTGCCAATTTCTTGATTGGATTATTGGTTCTTTGGGTGTTGAGTTTGATAAGTTCTTTATAGATTTTGGATACTAGCCTTTTATCTGATATGTCATTTGCAAATATCTTCTCCCATTCTGTCAGTTGTCTTTTGGTTTTGTTGACTGTTTCCTCTGCTGTGCAAAAGCTTTTTATGTTGATGAAGTCCCAGTAGTTCATTTTTGCCCTTGCTTCCCTTGCCTTTGGCGATGTTTCTAGGAAGAAGTTGCTGTGGCTGAGGTCAAAGAGGTTGCTGCCTGTGTTCTCCTCTAGGATTTTGATGGACTCCTGTCTCACACTTAGGTCTTTCATCCATTTTGAGTCTATTTTTGTGTGTGGTGTAAGGAAATGGTCCAGTTTCATTCTTCTGCATGTGGCTGTCCAATTTTCCCAACACCATTTGTTGAAGAGACTGTCTTTTTCCACTGGATATTCTTTTCCCATTGGACATTCCTTCCTGCTTTGTCAAAGATGAGTTGCCCATAGAGTTGAGGGTCCATTTCTGGGCTCTCTATTCTGTTCCATTGACCTATGTGTCTGTTTTTGTGGCAGTACCATACTGTCTTTGATGATTACAGCTTTGTAATAGAGTTTGAAGTCCGGAATTGTGATGCCACCAGCTTTGCTTTTCTTTTTCAGCATTCCTCTGGCTATTCGGGGTCTTTTCTGGTTCCATGCAGATTTTAGGATTATTTGTTCAATTTCTTTGAAAAAAGTGGATGGTATTTTAATAGGGATTGCATTGAATGTGTAGATTGCTCTAGGTAGCATTGACATCTTCACAATATTTGTTCTTCCAATCCATGAGCATGGAACATTTTTCCATTTCTTTGTGTCTTCCTCAATTTCTTTCATGAGTATTTTATAGCTTTCTGAGTACAGATTCTTTGCCTCTTTGGTTAGACTTATTCCTAGGTATCTTATGGTTTTGGGTGCAATTGTAAATGGGATCGACTCCTTAATTTCTCTTTCTTCTGTCTTGTTGGTGTATAGAAATGCCACTGATTTCTGTGCATTGATTTTATATCCTGCCACTTTACTGAATTCCTGTATGAGTGTTAGCAGTTTTGGGGTGGCATCTTTTGGGTTTTCCACATAAAGCATCATATCATCTGCAAAGAGTGAGAGTTTGACTTCTTCTTTGCCGATTCAGATATCTTTTATTTCTTTTCATTGTCTGATTGCTGTGGCTAGGACTTATAGTACTATGTTGAATAGCAGTGGTAATAGTGGGCATCCCTGCCGTGTTCCTGACCTTAGGGGGAAAGCTCTCAGTTTTCCCCATTGAGAATGATATTCACTGTGGATTTTTCATAGATGGCTTTTATGATATTGAGGTATGTACCCTCTATCCCTACACTCTGAAGAGTTTTAATCAAGAAAGTATGCTGTACTTCGTCAAATGCTTTTTCTGTCCCTATTGAGAGGATCATATGGTTCTTGTTCTTTCTTTTATTAATGTATTGTATCACATTGATTGATTTGTGGATGTTGAACCAACCTTGCAGCCCAGGGATAAATCCCACTTGGTCGTGGTGAATAATCCTTTTAATGTACTGTTGGATCCAATTGGCTAGTATTTTGGTGAAAATTTTTGCATCCATGTTCATCAAGGATATTGGTCTGTAATTCTCCTTTCTGATGGGGTCTTTGTCTGATTTTGGGATCAAGGTAGTGCTGGCCTCATAAAATGAGCTTGGAGGTTTTCCTTCCATTTCTATTTTTTGGAACAGTTTCAGAAGAATAGGTATTAATTCTTCTTTAAATGTTTGGTAGAATTCCCCTGGGAAGCCATCTGGCCCTGGGCTTTTGTTTTTTGGGAGATTTTTGATTACTGCTTCAATTTCCTTAGTGGTTATAGGTTTGTTCAGGTTTTCTATTTCTTCCTGGTAACGTTTTGGTAGTTTATACATCTCTAGGAATGCATCCATTTCTTCCAGATTATCTAATTTGCTGCCATATAGTTGCTCATAATATGTTCTTATAATTGTTTGTATTTCTTTGGTGTTGGCTGTGATCTCTCCTCTTTCATTCATAATTTTATTTATTTGGGTCATTTCTCTTTTCTTTTTGATAAGTCTGGCCAGGGGTTTATCAATCTTATTAATTCTTTCAAAGAACCAGCTCCTAGTCTCATTGATCTGTTCTACTGTTTTTTTGGTTTCTATTTCATTGATTTTTGCTCTGATCTTTATTATTTCTCTTCTCCTGCTGGGTTTAGGCTTTATTTGCTGTTCTTTCTTCAGCTCCTTTAGGTGTAGGGTTAGGTTGTGTATTTGAGACCATTCTTGTTTCTTGAGAAAGGCTTTTATTGCTATATACTTTCCTCTTAGGACTGCCTTTGCTGCATCCCCAAGATTTTGAACAGTTGTGTTTTCATTTTCATTGGTTTCCATGAATTTTTTAAATTCTTCTTTAATTTCCTGGTTGACCCATTCATTCTTTAGTAGGATGCTCTTTAGCCTCCATGTATTTGAGTTCTTTCTGACTTTCCTCCTGTGATTGAGTTCTAGTTTCAAAGCACTGTGGTCTGAAAATAGGCAGGGAATGATCCCAATCTTTTGGTACTGGTTGAGACCTGATTTGTGACCTAGGATGTGATCTAGTCTGGAGAATGTTCCATGGGCACTAGAGAAGAATGTGTATTCTGCTGCTTTGGGATGGAATGTTTTGAATATATCTGTGAAGTCCATTTGGTCCAGTGTATCATTTAAAGTCTTTTATTTCCTTGTTGATCTTTTGCTTAGATGATCTGTCCATTTCAGTGAGGTGGTGTTAAAGTCCCCCACTATTATTGTATTGTTGTCGATGTGTTTCTTTGCTTTTGTTATTACTTGGCTTATACAATTGGCTGCTCCCATGTTAGGGGCGTAGATATTTACGATTGTTAGATCTTCTTGTTGGATAGACCCTTTACATATGATATAGTGTCCTTCCTCATCTCTTATTATAGTCTTTGGTTTAAAATCTAATTTGTCTGGTATAAGGATTGCCACCCCAGCTTCCTTTTGATGTCCATTAGCATGGTAAATGGTTTTCCACCCCTTCACTTTCAATCTGGAGGTGTCTTTGGGTCTAAAATGAGTCTCTTGCAGACAGCATATCGATGGGTCCTGTTTTTTAATCCAGTCTGATAGCCTGTGTCTTTTGATTGGGGCATTTAGCCCATTTACATTCAGGGTAACTATTGAAAGGTAGGAGTTTAGTGCCATTGTATTGCCTGAAAGGTGACTGTTACTGTATATTGTCTGTGTTCCTTTTCTGGTCTATGTTACTTTTAGGCTCTCTCTTTGCTTAGAGGACTGCTTTCAATATTTCTTGTAGGGCTGGTTTTGTGTTTGCAAATTCTTTTAGTTTTTGTTTGTCCTGGAAGCTTTTTCTCTCTCCTTCTATTTTCAATGACAGCCTGGCTGGATATAGTATTCTTGGCTGCATATTTTTCTCACTTAGTGCTCTGAATATATCATGCCAGTCCTTTCTGGCTTGCCAAGTCTCTTTGGATAGGTCTGTTGCCAGTCTAATGTTTCTACCATTTTAGGTTACAGACCTCTTGTCCCGAGCTGCTTTCAGGATTTTCTCTTTGTCTCTGAGACTCATAAGTTTTACTCTTAGATGTCTGGGTGTTGATCTATTTTTATTGATTTTGAGGGGAGTTCTCTGTGCCTCCTGGATTTTGATGCCTGTTTCCTTCCCCAAATTAGGGAAGTTCTCTGCTATAATTTGCTCCAATATACCTTCTGCCCCTCTCTCTCTTTCTTCTTCTTCTGGGATCCCAATTATTCTAATATTGAGGTTTCATCTTATGGTACCACTTATCTCTCGAATTCTGCCCTCGTGATCCAGTAGTTGTTTATCTCTCTTTTTCTCAGCTTCTTTATTCTCCATCGTTTGGTCTTCTATATCATTAATTCTCTCTTCTGCCTCATTTATCCTAGCAGTTAGAGCCTCCATTTTTTATTGCACCTCATTAATAGCCTTTTTGATTTAGACTTGGTTAGATTTTAGTTCTTTTATTTCTCCAGTAACGGTTTCTCTAGTATTTTCCTTGCTTTTTTCAAGCCCAGCTAGTATCTTTATAATCGTCATTCTGAACTCTAGTTCCAACATCTTACTAATGTCTGTATTGATTAGGTCCCTGGCAGTTGGTACTGCCTCTTGTTCTTTTTTTTTGAGGTGAGTTTTTCCGTCTTGTCATTTTGTCCAGAGGAGAATAGATGAATGAGAGAACAAAATGCTAATAGGGTAACAACGACCCCAGAAAAATATACACTAAACAAATCAGAAGAGACCTGAAACTGGGGGAAAAGAAAGGGAAAGAAAGAAAAAAAAGAAAAAAAAAGAATATGATCAAATATGATCAGGCTGGTGAATAGATCAGTGCCACACACTAGATTTTGGGTGTATTTTGGTCTGTTAGGAGAAACTGCCTCCCAAAATTTTAAAGAAAGAAAAACTTATATATGTACAAAAATAAGGGTAAATACGATGAAGGGATGGAATATGACTGTAAAGATAATTATAAAAGATTTTATAAAAGGAATTGATAAGAAGTTGGTTGAAAAAAGAAAGAAGAGGTATTAAAAAAAAAAAAGAGGGAGAGAATGTGATCAGGCAGGAGACCAGAACAAAGCCATTCACTAGAGATTTAGGGTATATTTTGGTCTGTTAGAAGAAACTGTATTCTAAAATTTTAAAGAGAGAACAACTTACATATATATATACCAAAAATAAGGTTACCTACAATGAAGGGATAGAATATGACTCTAAAAATGAAAAATAAAAAAGATTTTTAAAAAAGGGATTGATAAGATGTTGGTTGCAAAAGGGAAAAAGAAAAATTAAAAAAAAAAAAAGTTAAAAAAAAATTAACTTTGAAATACTAAAGAATCACGGGGAAAAAAGCCATGAATGCTATGTGCAGTATTCCCCTAGCACTGGAGTTCTGCCGTTCTCATTGATCGGTAAACTTGGTCTTGGCTGGCTGTTCTCGCTGATCTTCTGGGGGAGGAGCCTGTTGCCATGGTTTCCAATGTCTTTGCTGGAGGCGGAATTGCCCCACCCTTGCCAGTCGGGGCTAAGTAATCTGCTTGGGTTTGCTCTCGGGAGCTTTTGTTCCCTGCAAGCTTTCGGTACAGCTTTGGAGGACGAGAGTGAAATGGCGGCCTCCCAATCTCCACCCGGGAGGAGCCGAGAACTCGGGGCACCGCTCCTCAGTGAGCCCCCAGAGAAAAGCAGTCAGTCACTCCCGTCTTCCCAGTCTCCGGCCGCACTCCGTGTTCACCCGGCCTGTGACCGAGCATTTCTATCTCTGGCACCTGACTCGGTGTGGAGTCTCCAAGCCCAGCAGATCCCTGCGGTGCACTCCCGCGCCACTCCTCCCCGGGGGAAGAAGGGGAGTCTCCCCGGATCTGCCCCTTATTGGGTCCCTGCTGGAGGAGCAGTGGTCCGACTGTGCCGCGGATCATGGTTTATGGCAACCCGGAGCTGAGAGCCCATGCCTTGGCTCCCTCTCTGCAGCCGGCTTCCCTGCTTTGATACCTGGAAGGTCTGCCGCACTCAGGCCCCCCCCGTCTTTCTGTGACCCCGAGGGTCCTGAGACCACACTGTCCCAGCGAGGGTTCCACCCCCTGCTTAGCCACTGGATCGAGGTCCCTCAGTGGAGCGGACTTCTAAAAGTTCCGATTCTGTGCTCCGGGGCTCTATCACTTGCCAGTAGCGGCTGACGGAGACCCCCTCCCCCGCTGTCTATCCTCCTAAATATCGCCTCGGATTCACTTCTCTGCACATCCTACCTTCCAGAAAGTGGTCGCTTTTCTGTTCAGAGAGTTCCTGCTATTCTTTTCTTCGATCTCCTGTTGAGTTTGTAGGTGTTCAGAATGGTTTGATCCCTATCCAGCTGAATTCCTGGGACCAGACAAAATTTAGGTCTCCTCCTCCTCTGCCGCCATCTTGCTCCTCCTTGACCAAAGAAAACTCATTTTTAAATGTAAATATTTGTGTTTGAATAATCGTACAAATTAGATCTCTATTCAGTAAAATTACATGGTTTTTTACCTTCAAGTTTATGTATTTTCTATTTCAGCTTGATGTGGATTCACAGGGCTGAATTTTCATGTTTGCTTATTTCCCTCACAGTAGTTTATAATTCCACAACTCTAAGATGGGATTTCACTGAAGGA
The DNA here is from genome assembly GCF_011800145.1 of Mirounga leonina. NCBI lineage: Eukaryota > Metazoa > Chordata > Mammalia > Carnivora > Phocidae > Mirounga > Mirounga leonina. Next base: position 36,448,916 of record NW_023270265.1, read on the forward strand.
GTAACTACAGAAGTCCAGAATGAAGATGCAACTTATAAAAAAGGGAATGAGATTCAAATCAGACAAAAATAATAGGAGAGGGGGTTAAACTATTTTAAATACTGATGAACAAATTGAAATTATTTTCAAGTTGTGAAAATTTTATTACTGTATTTTTACTGATGTAATTTATCAATATCTTTACTGTCTGAGGTTAAAACCAACTTTGAATAGATGAACTCTGAATATTTTTCAAAATGGTCTGAGATATGGAAGGGATATAACTATGGTGAAGTCGTTTCTCTGAAGTTTTCAGTGAATATGGAAGACACAGAGCCAGAATCAAATTAGGCTCAGGGGAAATGATGGTCTTACTACTCAAATTGAGTATTTTGTGGGCATAGGTACCACCTGTATTCCTGGAAGGACCAGAGTTCAGGGAACAAAGTAAAAATGCAGCACAATGTTGCCTTCTTCATGTAGCCACTGATTTTTGACCCAGAATTTTATTAGAAAGCCTCATTGTCCTCTGATAACATGTAATTCCTGTCAGTGTTTTTTTTTTCCTTGTGTGCTTATGAGTATTAAGTAGACTGTGTGCTTGCTTTATGTTAGACCACAGCCAGAAAAACTAGACAGAATTAGTTTCAAGACTGTTTTTCTTTCCGTAGCACCCACACACAGGATGTGTGATCTATAGTAATTCTTATTCATTTGAAATACAGCAATTTGTTCCTGTCAGGAGAGGATAGGTTTGTTGTTTTAAATTGCCAGGTTTTGTTTTTGTTGGCGTGTTCCCCAATACAAATTGAATGGCTGACAAAAATCTATTTGTATGACAGTTCAATCTAGATAAGTGCCCTCTGTTGCCTAACGGTACAATTTGGGGTCTCAGAGATAAAAGCAAACTGAATGCCAGGCTTGTAGCAGAGCTTCTTCATGCAGATAACAGAAGTAATCCATATTCCTGAGCTACACAAATCAGACAAACAAAGAAGAAATATGCATGCACATCATGTCGTTTGAAATGGTGGTCTTTTAGCTTCTACATAATAAAAAAATGGGAATATCTGACTTAGGAGAACAAAAAACTAGCTTGTATGAGGTATGCCTATATTTGAAATTAAAGGGAAATGTGATATTGACTTATAAAGTTGGAGAGAGGTTTGTTGCTTAGCATTTTCCCATAGTATCCAGGTTTCCCCTGCTATCAGAAAGCAGAGTGTTCCTATGAAATCATTCGTAAGCCAAAATGATGTAAAGCAAAGAAACAATGATCATTGTTATATGGAAAGATTTTTTAACATTCTCAGACCCAAAGAATAACCTCTTTTAAGCTTTTCTGATACCTTAGGACACAGCTTGCTAATGGATACACAAAATAAATGGAGATGAATACGGATGCTCACAGCTCCAGTTCAGAGCCCTGATGCTGAGATGCTGTGTGCTGTTCCTGGGGAAAGAGCTGAGTGGGGCCACTTTTACTGGTTAGGGTGGGAGCTGCCTCCCTAACAGCTCACTGAAAAACAAATACTGAATGTTATTCACCTTTTTTTGTAAAAGCAAAAATCCTCTTCAGATTTCTTCCCATTAGCAAAAACAGGTACTGATGTAGGCCTTTAAAGTGGCATAATGTGAATCTTCCAAAAACAGGGTATTCCTGTATTAGCTTTTGTCAAATGTATTTGCTATCTATTTTAACTATTTCTATTTTCCTATTCTGTAATAAGTTATATCTTTAGACAGTGATTGTTTTGGAGCTTTGATATTCTGCAAGAGATAGGTTTGAAGGGGTCTCCTTTACTTTGTAAGATGAGGAACTCAGAATTTGTAACATTTGGCCTACCTCTGCCTTAAAACATGTCAGGCTTACCATACAGGTATCTCTCAAATATAATTCATGTATAAAAAGAGGGTTGAAATATGTGGTAACAACAGTTATAAGGAAAGAACTGGGACTAGTTCATAAGGTAACAGATATCCTGGAAATATCACTAAGAGGCCCAGTTGTAGATATTCTGAAAAATAATCCATAGTGATTGGTGATGTATTAGTTTTGGGAATAATTTTTAGATTTTTATCTGGGGAGACTATGTGCATGGTAAAACCATACATCAAACTAGGGAAAACAGGAGGAGGAGCAGTATAAGAGAAATAAAACGCCCCACTGTGTCTGTGTTAAGTCTGAGATGCCTTCAGGTTTTCTAAGGCACCCAGTAGGAAATAGATTTGTAAGAAAAGTATGCAAAAAACGTGTCTTTGCCAACTTCTAGCTGGTAGTTAGAACAGTGGATAAAAATAAGGTCATTCAGATGAGTGAGAAGAAGCCTAGGATGAAGACCTAGTCAGACTGAGAGAGAAGTTATAATGAAGGAGACTGAGAAGGAGAGACCAGAAGGATGGGAGGAATTCCCAAGGAGGATGGTGCTGTAACTGCTAAGGAGAAAGTGGGCAACAATGTCAGATGCTATCAAGAGGTCAAATGAGAAGAGGACTGAAAGGTGGCCATTGGAGCCAAAGCTGGTACAATTTGAGCAACAAAATTAATGATGTAGTATTAGACTATAAGTACAAAATAAATATCCATTAAGTCCATACTGATATCGACAAATGATTGAATAATGATTGAGTAGACCTCTTTCATACAGAAGAATGCCAAATGACTTATGAAGATACTCCTCCCTGAAAGAGATAGAGCTTAACTCCCTACTTCTTAAACATGGGCTGCACATAGTAAGTACAGTACAGAAGGGGAAAAGAGTAGCTTTTCAGTGGAGAAACATGACAAACACTACCTCAGCCAGGTACCAAGGTCAACATCAATAGTGATAAGTCATGTTGGTAGTATGTACCTTGGATATGATCTGATGAAAATGGCTCTTTACGTCTTTGATCTTCCTCCGAAAACATTACCACAGTCTAGTCAGGAGAAGAACATCAGACAGATCCCAACTGAGGGACATTCTACAAAACACCTGACCAGTGCTCTTCAAAACTTTCAAAATCATCAAAAATAAGGAAAGTCTGAGAAATTGTCACAGCCAAGAGGAGCCTGAGAACACATGACTAGTAAATGTAACATGGAATCCTGGATGGTATTTGGAACAGAAAAAGAACATTAGGTATTAAGGAAACCTGGAAAAAATATGTACTTTAGTTAATAATAATGTGTAATAATGGACTATTGATTCATTAACTGTGACAAATGTACCATACTAATGTAAGTTGTTAATAATAGGGGAAACTAAGTGTGGGTTCTCTGGGGACTCTACTATCTTTGTAACTTTTTTTTATAAATCTTTATTCTAAAACTTCAAAAGTTTACTTAGAAAACATGGCCAATGACTTCGTCAACTACTAAGATACTGGTGATCCTAGGGAGTCCTGTGGCATGGCGGAAAGCATCAAGTTTGTTTAAGTTGAGAAGTGGCTGGGGCATGAGTAAGTGAGGTTAATGTTCATGGAATACTTGTTCAAGAAGTTTGGCCAGGAAGGGAAGGATAAAGAGAGTTTGGGCATTGGCTAGGCAGTATAGTACTGACTGAAACAACATTTTGACATATATAAATCTAGGTACACTTAGGAATGTTTATGTCCTTAAAGGAAAGACTCAGTAGAAAGTGATAGACTGATTATTTAAAGAAACAACATTTAACTGATGAAGCAAAACCCCTGAGTAGGCAGGATTTTATTCTGTTCAACTGAAGGTAGAGAGTCTTAGAGGAAGAACATGTTGTTTATGAATCAGGTATGAATATTTATATTTATTATACATTATAGTTTGCGGTCACCTGGATGGGGAAGTAATCTTCAGAATGTTTTCATAGAGAATTTGGGCTCAAAGAACTTAGTTTTACTGCCTAACCATCATAGTTTTATTGGCTATATTCATAAGGCATTAAAAGGCATCTCTGAATTATGAGAACTGTAACCTCACTATAACACAGCATATACTGTAATAAAGAATCTGTCACAACACAGGTTCAAAAGCAAGTATTAGGGGAAAAATATTGTAAAAATTGTTTGCTCATCAGATGGCTGGTTCCAGTCTAAAATTGTAGAGTAACTGTATAGGGAGTCACCAGATCCCATGGCCAAGAAGGCAGTTCTTACACACCTTAATAACCAGTGCAGCTTCTCTCCTGCCATGTGGGTAGATTATTGGTGCTTTATGGCGGAGCCTTTGAAGATTAATCTTGAAACATATCTAAGTTACACCCATAAATGTGGTCGCGACTCATCCTTAGATCAGACGTTTTATTCTGTGATTTAAAACATTCTGCCTTAAGCATTCATACCTTGAACTTGCAAATTTATTACTGTCAAGATTCCAGATGTTGACAACAATGTATAAGTTGTTTTTTGTTTGTTTATTTTGGAAGCAGGTGACAAGAAACAAAACCTACAGACTAATCAATTCATAGCTGATGATAAATTCCTAGAACCAAGTGAATAGTGCAGCCAAACCTGCCTTGGGGAAGGAGCAGTAGGACGGCCCCAGTCTGCCATGGTGGTTTGGTAAAATGAAAGGTGGTGTGGTAAAGTAAATAGAGCACTGACATTGGGAAACAGATTGCATCCTTCTTCTGCCTAGTCTTTCCCAAGTGTGTGGCCTTGGGGAGATCACTCACCTGGCTTAGAACTCTTCATCTCTAAATATGGAAGTCTGGTCTAGATGATGCCTCACGTCAATTCTGTTCTTTTTGAGATATCTTAGTGTCAGTTACAGAATCATTGAGATCATTTGCTCTTGGATATCTAGATCACGTGAAATTATGGCTATGGACAGGTTTTCAATGAATGATTGCTTTTCCTTTCTAATGCTAAGCAGATTACGTAGGGATACCCACATACAACAATTAATTATGTAATTTGTATACTGTATTTCAGTAGTTCTTTTAAAAATACAAATGAAGCATCTGCTATATAGCATTCATCTCTCAGAGTATCATTTTTCCAGTGGAAGTGCATAGGGTATGTATATGTTTTTATTATCAAAACAATAAATAAACATTTTGACATTTTGATTATTTCAAATATAGTCTATGGAGTTATTTTATTTTATATTCAGAAAGATTTTAAAGAACTAAATTTCCTCGACTGAAAACTTACACTATTCCAGATGTTGACAACAACATCTGGGCATTCTATCATGAGCTGATTTTCTGAATGAAGTAACTTAATTATTGATTGACAAGCTAACATGATTTAAGACACAGCCACACTGTGTTCAATAGCAATGTGAAAGTCGTAAACTACAAGCATATGTAAGCAAGTGAGGCCATGATACTAACTCACACGGCATTTTGAAACACCAATGCTAAACTTAAATTTTAGGCTTAAATTTAGAATTGCTGGAGGAGGAAATGAAGAAGTACAGTACATGATTTCTGAGCTCTCTGTTTTGCAAATCATTAAATGATGTAGCAGCAATGTGGTCAGAGTTCCTAGTATAAATAAAGCTCTATTCTAGCATTGTGAAGTACAAATAGACTTATTATTCCATATGGATTGCATATGGGTTTGTGTGAGCCTGTATGTGTATGTATATATATATAACCTCATTATATGCATATAAATAGTCACAGGTGATATTATAGATAAATTTTTTAAAAAATAAAAATGTGGTATAATCTAGCTCATTGTGTAAGCCAAAACATAAATATCCACTTCAAACATGTAAAATGTTTTTGCAAGTATAAGCAAAAGTAATAAATGAAAGTGATTATGGTAGAAAGACATTTAAAAAAAAAAATTTAAATATCTTTTCCTGGTATTACATACTAAGAACAATGGATTCTTTCAGTGTTCTCATGTTAACCTGTTTTTCCAACTGTTGGTAGCCTAGTAGCAGGGCATGCTAGTATTTTCTCTCTGGTGGCTTGCATATGGTCCATTGGCCATGAGTTTATGATAGATAGAAAGTGTGCTTTCCCTTTATGAATGCTACAATATTGGTGACATGTGGCATGTGCACTTTCCAGTGAATGAGCTTAACCTTTAACTCTAAACAGTCCCTTGAGCAGGAGCAAGCCATGTTTAGTGGAATGATTACTTAGAAGAAACAGATTGGAACCTACTTTCTCTGATAACATTAAAGAAATGCAGTAAAGTTTTTCCCACTGAAAGTCATCCAAAAATGGTAACATCACAAAATAGGAAATTGGGCAAAACAATGTAGTAGACTTACTGAGTTAAATACTATGAAGTTTTTAAGGTTGCTTTTGGTATATATTGACACATCACTTTCTAGGGAAGATACACGAATTTATACTCTCAGGCATATATGTGTACAGGTTTTATTGCATCCTTCCCAATATTACCAACTAATATTTAGTTGAATGTCTTTTGCAAGGTTATCACATCCAAGGTATTATGATAGGTTTCCATTTGTTTATAATATTTAAATTCACGCAACAGCCCTGAGAAATAAATATTGTTGCTAATTTAGATATTGAAGAAAGTGATAGAAAACTTAATTTGACCAAGATCACATACTGAAATGTTACCTCTGTTCTCTTTGCTCAGTGCCCTGTGCTTTTTCATCCTAACTACTTTCCAAGGATCTAACATTTACCTAACAGTATACTTTCCCTTTACCTAAATCATGTAGCATGGTATGTTTTAATCTTAAATTGTTTTTTATGCTAGAAATTAATGCAGCACAGAGAACACTGTGATGAACAAAATTTCATAACTTCCTTTTTATTTCTTTTTCTCCAAAATGTAAGTTTCCTCTCCTGGATTGATGAGCTTTTTAAAGTCCTGGGTCAGGGGTGGAGTGTGTATGAAAAGCTGAAATTGGTCATAGAGAAATAGAAGTGAGGTTAAAAATGGAATGCTTTGTGCCAAAGATAGATGCATTTTAGAAAATGCCATCTGGGCATTACAGAAGTATGATATTATTTAATTTGAACCAGCTAGAATTCAGTAAGGAATGAATGCCAGCGATTATATGACTAGCTAATAAATATAATTTCATGGTATTCTGTAAGATATCCCTAAGTGTTAATTGTAACAGGAGCAGTTAAATTCTTTAGACCAGTTAAATTCTTTGGCTATGAAAGCATAACAGTTTCTAATCACCTGGTAACTTTGGGCATTATTAAATATATGGAGATTGAAAGACATGGTAGAAGCAATGGAAAAGTCTGGCCAGACTGGGTAATTTGTTTTAGACCTATGGAGAAATCTATTAACCATTTCTTCTATAGACCAATTTGATTATGGAGTAAGACAAGCTGTTCTTTCATTACTTACCAAAACCATACTGCACTTTGTATCAATTATTTGGCTGTCTGCAGCACATAGATTAGAATAAAGGGCTTTCTTAGTGTTTGTGAATGTTGTGGATTGCTGATTAGTAATTAAAGTACTGAATGAAGAAAATTAGGCCAAAATTGAATGGGAATGAGAAAGTCTTAATTCCGTGATACAGATGTTAGAAACAGATTGTCTTGAGCAACCCATTCAACATAGTGACATTCTACATAGCCATGGAGTGTTTGCCTCCCATGTAAAGCTCAAGTCAAATGCCTTAGAGATGGTTTCCTCTCCCCTGCCTTGTGATGTAGCTGTATGGGTATTAATTTAGTGAAATATCCTGTCTGCCAGGTGTGGGAACTAGCTGATTTTATTGTAATACCAGATCATTACTTAATTCATATGCAACAGAGTGCAGCACATGGAAAGCATTATAAATCTATTTACAATGTGGCTGGTCTGATGATAACATTGTATTAAATTCCCAGGTGAGGCAATTTAAGCAATTGCTTTGCCATATGCACGCTGTGGAAATTAAATTCTCATATACGCTTTAGTAATAAACCAACTGCATTGTTATGCTTATGTGAGTGGTGGGTTGTAGAATCCTCATTCTGGCTATGTGTACCCTGTTTCACATGTAGAATCATATAGAAGGCTGCACCACAGATCACAGTTCTTAATTAGTTTCAGCTAAGTTAATTCATCTTGTTTGTAGTCTAGCAGTGCCTATCCAGAAACATACTCAGTTCAGTTGGGAAATATTAAGGCTTGGGTCAAGTAGACAGATTGTTTCAAACCAAATTTCCAGACAGAACTGGCCAAGTGTATCTGATTGAACTTGGCTTTAAGAAAATCAGCCAATCGGGGGTGCCTGGGTGGCTCAGATCGTTAAGCATCTGCCTTCGGCTCAGGTCATGATCCCGGGGTCCTGGAATCGAGTCCCGCATCGGGCTCTCTGCTCCTTGGGAGCCTGCTTCTCCCTCTGCCTCTCTCTCTCTGTCTCTCATGAATAAATAAATAAAATCTTTAAAAAAAAAAAAGAAAAAAAAGAAAATCAGCCAATCGGTGTTGAAAATCAGCCAATCAGTATCAGTATATCAAGTGAAAACTGCTTGGAATCTGAAATCCTCACTTTCATAATGAAGGACTCACTTTTGTCATCAGTTTAAAATAGGTATCGAAACTTTGTGTGTCTAACTTTTTAGGGATAGCAGTCAATTGTTAATTTGCCATATTCTTTCCGTAATTCATATATGGTCTGTAGATTTTTCTGCCCAACTGTGTCTAGTCCACCTAAGTTTAGTATAAGTTAGAAGGAATAAGCCTTACACAAACACACAACTAAAAGTGAGAAATGCTCTTGTATTTAACTGTGTGTGTGTGTGGCAAATATTGTCAGTCGAAGCTTTCCACCCGTATGGTACAGACCTGAAATTGCAATAGATTACACACTGCATAGACTTTCTGTCTTCTCCAGAAGCCACATATAAAGCACCAGTAGACAGTGGTAACTGACAACTAAGACTAAAAATGTTGACAATTTCTTGATTTGCCTGGTTAGCTTATGTATAGAAGTCATTAACTATTTATAAAATGCATTATGAATTGGGTTCCTTCAAACTGTAGCTGAGTGTGTGACATTTCCAGCTCAAATTCCCATGCTTGCATTTGGCTAAAGTACAAATTTTATACAGTTGATGATAAAGTAAAAATATTTTAGTTTATCAAGATACAGTTGATGTTTCAGCTTCATTAACTTTGAGTCATCTGAATTAAAATATACATAGTACTTAGTAATAGAGAGTGAGGTTATTAAAAATAACACAAAAGGTAAAATTATTTATTGATGTTTTGGAGGGAAATTATCAATAAAATAAGCAGTTTGTCATTCACAGGAATTTGCCTTTTTTGGAATTCAGTCAGTTTAGTGATGATCCTGCAGGCTAAATTATAGCTGATTACAATCAGCTTACTTAAAATTTCAGACCACAAAATAATTAGGAGAAAATACCAGTGTCAGACATTTAAATATAACTCTTAATAAAACAAAGTCTTAATTTTTTTTAAAAAATTGTAAAATGATATCCAGTGTAAAGAGCTCGATTTTCTGCATCAGTTGCATCATTTTCAAGAAGAACGATTTCTGATATTTGAAATGAGCTTTTTAAAAATTCTTTTAAGAGAAGTTAGCTTAATCAGAGAATATTTTATAAACTCAGCATATCATTTGCTTAATTACATCCAGAAAACCATCCAAATGACCAGTTTTTACCATCCCAATAGTAAAGACTGACATATATAGGGACCACCTTTCAACTGTGGATAAATCCTTAGTTCTCCTCTGTTGCTGAACATGTACACTCTTAAACAGCATACACTCTGTACACTGGTTTTCAAAAGCAATGGATTCTCACCAAAACAAGAGTAGATATTTAGGGATACATGTTTGTAATTTTCTTCTTCTTTTGAAGTTTAGTAAATCAAAATAAGAATATAATGTAATTGAACAATCTATGCCAATTTGTTGGTATTTTGGTGAAAGGGGGGAAAACAAAAACAATCTCCATATGATACTCTTGCATATTGTGGAATGTTTTAGTCCCCCATAGTGATGAAATGAATAATTAAAAAGGCAGCTCTGATACCACAGCCTGTTTAAAGGTTCTCATTTCCTTTAATGCTGTAAAATACTTTTGCTTAGCTAGTTTGAAACTACTGTAGTGGGGATCTCCAAATGGGCAAAAGAAAGGTTTGGCTTGATCTAAATATTGTTGTAAGGCCATGAGGTATACTGACCTTGCAGTTAAGCATTTTTCAATACAATTCTGTATGAAGTCTATAGAAATAATTAACAGTAGCTTCAGTAAATACAATAAGAGAAGCAGGCTTAATATATGCAGTTTGTGGTGGTAAGAAGTCTGGCATGTTCACAAGTGAATGAGTTGGTTCACTCCTGAATTGTTAAGACATCTGATATAGATGTCATTACTAACCTCAGGCTAATGACTTAACTTTGCTACTTTGTCCTCTGCAACATTGTTGGTTTTATTTATCTATTTACAGACTTAGTGCATTTGCTAAGGTACAAGAGATACACTTGCATCAGAGAAGGGGGCTTGGGGTAGAGACTCAGGGCAGAGAAGGGATGCCATCATCTCCTTTCTACGAAACATTTTGCAGTTTTTGCATCTTTTTCCTGAGTGCATTCAAAGGGTAATAAAATGGGGAGGAAATTTTGTGTGGTAGAATGAGTACAGGTTCTAGTTTCAGTTTAATCAAAGTGATCTTTAGAATTCCATGAGAATTATTTGTTTTTTGAAAAAAAAATAAAGGGATGTCTAGATTTGTTTATTTTTATTTACACTCCAGTCAGCCTTTTTCAACTAGGTTCTGCAGGAGAGTTAAGCCCTAGTGCCATTAGGCTTCTAGTCTATGTAATGTACTAAACTCTCTCTTATGTACCATCCTTGATAGATTGAGAAAATAGTCACTAAAATAGTTTTCCATTTTGTGGTTCAGATAAAGAACCCCAATTGAGAAAGGCTGCAACTTTAAAATGATTCAAAATCTACTGGGTTTTCTTGTTAGAAGTCCTTTTAAATTCTAGTATGATTTCACATTTAAGATATTATGACCTCCATGTTGCAAAGCAGTGTAACTTACTAGTATATAAAAATCTAATTAAAAATCTTGTTGACTTCTGCTCAAGAATTATGAATAGTCCTTTTTAAACTACAATAATTTTTCAGTTCATAGTTGAACAAGTACGACATGTTGAAGCCTAAACTGTAGCCTGCAAGTGAGACAAGATTACTATTTCCCAGCTGCCATTTTTAAATTGACTCTTTTTGCTTAGTTCAGAAGCAGAAAAAGGCAGCAAAGTAACCTGTAAATCTGCATTTGGATCTGAGAGGGTGATGCTGAAGGAGGATCTGAGGATGGCACTCTAGCTTCACAACTAACTTTCAGAGCCTTTTAGCTTTTCCAGATGTGTATACATTTAGATAATTCATGAATTGCTTATAGACACATATCCCTCTGACTTTACAGGTCAAGGTCGATTTCTTATAAAACAAAATTTCACTGAGTGAAATGTTGACTCATAGCCCACTTGTCTTTATTTACTGGGATTGAGAATGGTTGACTCAGCCCACTTGCCTTTATTTACTGGGATTGGGAAATTTAATTTGTTTTCACACACACACACACACACACATACATTACTTTTCCTTAGGCTATTATTTGAGGAGGGCTTGGGGACATTTAAGTTATTGTTTGGAAACGGGGTGGACTTTTAAATTCGATCTCTTTCTGGCTAGTAACATCACAACAATGCAGGAGACAGAGATGAACTATTTTCCAGGCATTCCAGTGCACAGTTGGAGTCATAATATTATCCTAGAATTAGCAATTTTAAAAGACCTATATTCTAAAGTTCATTTCCTGCCACAATTTTAAAGACCCCCATATACACCTGTCTTAATTACAATCTGGTGATTTTTGCCAGTAGACAGTTTATATAGCTTTATTTCCTCTAGTGTAGTGGTCTTATTTGAATGACTATGTATGGAATAACATACCAGTTCTGATCCACTTGTGAATATTAATGGAATACTGACACAATGCAGAGTTTTCTTTCATTACTGACATTTGAAAAACTTCTGATTTACATTAAACTTCTCAAGTTCAAGAACTTTACACAACTTTGCTTTGCAGATCTTAGCAAATAGGTTTCCATTAGGGGGCTCTCGAGGTTTGAGATGATCAGCCTTGATACCAATAATGCTCCGAAGCCTTTACTTTCTAGCGTTCATCTCACTCTCTCCCTTTTTGTTTTGTTTTATAGAAAAGGTCACGGATCGCCTACAGTGACGAAGTACGGAATGAGCTCCTAGGGGATGATGGGAATTCCTCGGAGAACCAGGTAGAATGCTAATCAGGAAGGCCCGGTGGGTGGCTGGAGGGTGAAGGAGGTCACTGGCACACTGGGCTCTCAAGCTGCTCCTTAACAGTATCAGCAGCAACTCATGTGGAAGCGATACTGTTTAATGCAAAGCTGGAGTCTTAATCAACTTCAAAATGTTTCTTGGAGATCTTACATTTAACCCTTTACCTTGAGATCACTGTCTGCTATCTTTTAAAAAATCTTTTCTTCTCTTTTCTTTATTATTTAGTACTTAAGGAATAACTTGAAACACACCGTTTGCAGACAAAGCCAAGGTCTTCACCTCAAACACATGTAAAAGGAATAAAAAAGCACATAACGCAGCCTTGATAATAGTGCAGTATGATTAAATCAACACTTGCAGCAAAACAAATGAGAGTAAGCTTTCAAAATTCAACAGGGCAGCTCAGTCTCCCATTGTGGAGCCTCTTAAAATACATTCGCCAAAATGCAAATTGTGAGCGCCAGTGTGGAACTTAGATACTCATATAGAGGTCCTGCTTCTGTCAAATAATAATAATAATAATAGGAAAATTCTTTCTACAGTTTAAGATCTGCATAGGCAAAAAATAAGATACAGTTTCTTCTTAAAAGGGCCTTACAACTTGGCTGTCAGTTCTCATTGGATCACACAGCAGTGCCATGAGTCTAATTAATGTCCCACTTCTTCCTTTGAATTAATACTGGAGACTTCATTAATTCTTGTAGATAATGTATATGACTTAAAAAAATGTTTTAAGAACCTCAGTGTAGAGATGACTTTTAAAATGTCTCAAATAACCCTAGTGACTTACTCTCTTTGACACTTTTAGAGAAAATAAATGATGGGAACTTCAGAAGCAAGACCTGAATGTGTTTATTAATATTCCTTTGGCAAGTATTGTAAATGTCTCTACTCTGCCTAAATAAAAATGAACATAAATCATTCATTGAGTAAACCACAATTTTAATAAGATAGTAAAACATAATATATTGATACACATTATAAAACTTGTATAATTATATTTACCATTTCAAACAGATTATATTACAGGTCTACATATGCTGAAACTATATTACTATCTACTCTAATGTTAATATTGTAAATGGGATGTTGCTTATGTGATTAAGGCCCCCATCCATCCACCCAAAAAAAGGAGGGGGGAGAAGAATCACTGAGCTGATTATATTTGTTTTTGGAAAGATCTCACCTCATCCACTATTTGGATGTTATCAGCTTGAGTTTAGACATGTAAACACGTTAAGATTTGACTTGGGATTTCAGCTTCCCTGATTGAAATGTGAGAACGGCTAAGAGAAAAAAAATAAGGAGCACATCAAACATAAAAGGGTGGTGGGATAAAGGGTTTTACTCATAATAGATTAAATAACTTGAGGATGAGAGAAAAAATATTTTCTTCCTATTTTAAGTGAGATTTGGATTGTTCATATCTCTTGAATGAATCATAATTTTATTTCATATCTTTACTGCAAAAAAAAAAAAAAAGCATTTTCTTTTTTGCAAAAAGTGAATGCATAGTTCCCATGTCAGTTCTCTAGAAAGCTATAGATCTTTCCTTCATTTGAAACTACTGCTTAATATAGAGGAAATAGAAAGGAAGGGGTGTTCCTGTCTAAGTCAGACTCCTTTATTCCAATAGATGTTGTAGTACTCTGACAGGGATTCCTTTTTTTTTTTTTTTTTTTTTAAACATGTTCACTTCTCTTAATGGACATTTTATATGCCTAAAACATTTGCCTCACGTACATATAAGTATGATTTTTTTTATGCCTAAAGAAAAATATTCCGCAAAAATAGAGTTCATATTTTCTGAATTTTTCAAATTATATTCCTGTCACTTTAAAGTGATTACGCAGAGATTTCCTCTGGACTTGTATAAATCAAACTTACAAATTCTGAATGTGCTTGGAGAACCTGAAGTTAAGTTGTAAGGAGCTGTCACTTCAATAAATAGAATATGATAAATTATAGTCATGAGACTGTGTAACTGTTAGATTATTAGTTATGTGAACTTTTCAGTCCAAAATTCAAATTAGGTTTGAAAGTTCAAAAAGACTACACTTAACTTCCTGGATATTTTGTTGCTAACTATAACAAAATTTCTATTCCATAATGAAATGATTAAATTTTGTTGTGGGGCTTTTTATCATAATATAGGAATTTAAATCCTTCAAACTAAAACACATCCCTTAGTCAGGAATGGTCACTTGAGAATAACTCTTTATTCTGCATCAGTATTCATTCAGACTGTGGAATCAAAACAGAAGCCCTTTCTTTAAAGGAAGAAAAGATTTTAAGTTGGCTCTTTATATTAATTTTTATAGCTCAGGGGCTGAGAAGAGCGTTCTTTTTTTTCTGGGTAGGATTATCTATAATTTATATAAGAAAATATTTCCTGCCCACAACTAAGATTATCTTCAAGTTAATTGTTGATAAATTGACTTTCAGAACTTTGTAGCCATGTAATATTTAAGATAAACTTTTAATATACAGAAAAAACTTGGAGGTAAATAAAATGAGACAAAAATATACGTTTCACTGAAATTGGGATGTATCTCAATTTTTAAAAATTATAGATCAGAAAAAGGAAAATAATAAAGAATTATAGCAATGGTTGCAAATAGGTAAAATTAACTACTGACTAGTTATTTTCAATACAACATACACATCCTCCCTATAGTGGCTTCTTTGTACAGATTTAGGCAAATGTGAATGCCATAGCTATTATTTCTCATTCTGGCCATTTATAATGCATTTTTTTAGGCATCTAAAACCTGTTAGACACATAATCTGTCAATTAACTAGAAAGTATATTAATTTACTCTTATATAAACATTTCTGACATGATTAGAAATGTCAAGATTTCAGCAATTAAGAATTTTTCAAGTGCATCATTAATGTCCCTCATACAGTACACAATTTCATTTAATTTCCAATTAATTGCTTTGTATAAATTCATTTCTGATTCATATCCATTTCATGCAATCAAATATGGCTCATCCCTCATTTACAAAAAGGGACAAAATTACCTACTTTGCACATTCGAGTATTGTTGGGTCATCAGCTTTCCAAGGACTATTGTCTTAGGCATTATCATTCTATTATTTTAAAATACCATGTTTTCCATTCCATATGGCAAGATTTTAATTCTTTGAGAGAGTTGAGTTTTTGAAATGTAGTAGTGCTGTATTTAGAGTGGAAACTTTAGTAATTGTTACCTTTAGTTTCATGAAAACCATTCTCAGGAAAGGAAAAAAAAAATCTTACAGAAGTAAATCCCCTAATCCCCTTCATAGTGGAGTATGATGATGGGGCACATAAAATGTTCCAGACTCTACTTTTGAGCCCTAATGGTCTCTCAATTTCCGCATGCAAAATTATATTGATTGGTGAATAAATGTGAGTAAACGAAATTTTAGTAAATCCTAAATAGAAGGTTCAAATACGTGTCTAAGGAGTAGGATATTCCTAAACATGCCGAAATTTTTGTGGTAAAGCAGTATTTAGCAGATAGGATTGCTTAATTTTTTAACGCGAGGTTCTCTTAAGTCCCGATTTGGGCTTGCTGTGCATAAAGTGTGTCAAACTTCAGCTACAGACCAGGGGGTGAAGTCGGTCAATTTAATTCCCCAAGATCTAAAGAAGGTCGGTATCATTTCATATAGCCCTGGCAGAGCAGATCATTACCAGGCACAAATCTGTTCGTTACGTGCTGAGGGTTTATAGCGAAATAAATAGACTGTCATCGTAAGTTCAGAAAATTGTGTGTTCGACCCACGATAATGTGTAAAGGGCGTTTAATAGAGTTCAGCATTTATTCGTTATCTGTATGCGGACAGAGACGGCAGTGGCGTTATCAGCTTAAAAAAAAAAATCGGTAGTTCTGGGGGTCACGTGACGCACCTCACACACACACACACACACACACACACACAGGCGCGCGCATGAACCCTCACATGCGCTGCAGTGCAGTTTTGATTTTAGCCACAGCAGAAGGCTTAGCCACAAGAGATTCCACTGGTTCAAACCAGCGTAAACCAGATTTTTTCAGCCCACAAAGGAACAGATTACCGCTTGTATCAAATTCTGCATTGGGGGAAAAAAAAAATCTTTGTTTCAAAAAAGATGTTGATTATCATAACTCAACATGGTGGCATGGCACATTTTCAAGTCGCCAATGATGGAGCTAGTAACTCAATAAAATACGAAATCACTACTTTCAGTCTAGTCTAAGCATTGTTAATTTTCAAAAATAGACCATCTTTTGTTTACTTGAATGAAAACTCCCAGACTAAAAAAAAAAAAAAAAAAAAAAGATAAAGATTAAAACCCCTCCCATTACCTAGCTTAGCTACAAATCCGGTGTAGAGCTTGAATGCAGCCATGCAGCACAAACAAGATAGAACGTTTTTTGTTTGGAACCTATTGAAAAAACAAATGGGTAGCATTTTTAAACACTCATTGATTATGGCAGGGTGGCATGCCCCAAATGGTCTCAATTGCAGAGGAGTAGTTTTAAACTTTGGCCCTTTAAGTATCATAGTCAACTGAAGAATGGTGCCCCCAGAAAGAAAAAATAGCTGTGCGATCAATTCCCAGATCGTCTCTTCCTGAGAATTAATGTTTGCCTTTTTCTCCCATGATGTTCAGATAGCAAAGAGAAAGATCCCTATATATGATAAGCCAGGTATTTTAGTTTAAAATTTTCCTTCTTCTTGAGAAGAATGGTAACCTTTCACATGAAACAGGATGCTTGACTCATAGGCACTGGATGGTTGTTGAGAGAATATTAATTAAAAATAATTACAACTTCTTGTATATTTTGAAAAGACTATATTAAAACTTTCATTTTCACTAAGTGCATTGTGAGACATTATGGAATAGATTCTGTACCCTTTCTATAAAAGATTCATAACAATTTTGAAATCTCATTCTTTGGACTTGAAATACTTTTCATATAACAAATAAAATGACAGAATAAGCTGGAATACATACTGCCTTCCTTGTGGAGACAAAAACAGCATTAAGCATTGAGAAAGCCGGGCTATAGTAAACATGATACTTTTAGAGAGTGAGCAGTTCGTGGCACGTTTTCTCCCAAAGCAATAGTTTAATTTATTGGCCTGTATATGTCAAGTGTTATAACAGATGTTACAGATATTTGAATGTTTAAAAATTATCAGTTGTAGACCTGAATTGCTGAGGATGCAAATTTCAGCCTTAGAATGTGGTTTATAGTCTTTCACAACATAGGTTTCAATTTCTATTCATTGCAGAAACTATGGCAGTCATCTCAACTACACAATGATATTTGATTTAGAATACTGTGAAACATATACACACCCCCAGCTTGCGTGCGCGCGCACACACACACACACACACATATACACACATACAGAGACACACAAAGAATGAGCCAGATATATGGTTATATCCATTTTCTAGTTTCTAAAGAGCTAAATAACTTGTTTTATCTGTTATATTTAAAGTAAGTAAAACATGTTCTACAGAGGAGAATTAAAACATTATCACAGGGAATTTACTAACAAGTAAAGGGTGGTTTTTTGGTTTGACTTCAGTGAGAACAGACTGAAGTACAAATGAAATAAGAGCTCATAGTTCATGGCTTTGAGATGGCCCAATTTACAAGATGAAGAAAACTGAAAAATGAAGAAACTTCAAAAATTAAAAAAAACAACAACCATGTGATTGCAGTAGCCTCTTACGCAAAACAAATCCTAGAAATTAACTCTGATATACACAATATTTCTAAGGATAGTGAAATATTTTGATACTATGTCCTAAATATTATCTCTCCTGGCATGCTTTATTTCCAATTAAAATAATGTTACCTCCAAATACAATCCTATTCCTAGAGTGGACCCATGTATGATATTAACTAACATAATTATTTGTTTTAAATATTTATTGGGACAAAAGCATGGACTATTAATCGTTTCCATTTGTAGGTAAAATCTGAAATCAGTTGTCAAGATTCAAAATAGAAAAACATCCTGAAAACTTGTATATACAAAACCTCTTCAGTGGTACATTCTTAGAAGAGAGGAACAGTAAACTTGTTTTTTTCTTTATAATATAGACTTCTATGAAGCCGTTCCCCTTTATTTCATGATGGTGTCTTAGATGTACTTTAAAAGAGAATTTCACACTATTCTCTTTGTTTAATGTGACAGTGTGAGAAAGTGATCTTTATTCGTTCAAAAAACTCTGCATGTAGTCTATGTTTAGGTTCTTTTAATGTGTTTGTCTGTGATTTTTAAATGCTAAACATGTAAACAGATAAATTGTCAATGTTAATTCTGTATCCTGTCACACAACTGATCTTTCTTTCCTGCCATTTCTTTCCTTTTTATCTTTTTTTTTGTGTGCATTCATGTTGCAGTTGATAAAATTACGTGAAGAGGTGAGTACTTCCTAGCTTGCCTTTTTTTTTTTTTTTAATTCTGCTTTTTCCTATAAAATTGAGTTTCTAAATCTGAAGTAAGATCTTTGGGTTCATTTTTTTCCAGGAAAATTTACACATAGCAAAAGTATTGATTATATGGCTGGAAATGTTCTCTGCTGACTATCTTTTAAAAAAACAAGTAAGCCCTAATCATGCTTATCACAGTGATCATTGTTGGTTGGCATCCGGAGAAAATTCATATTTTAAAGGCCAAAAAAGGGAAGAAAAATAAAGGGATGTCTTAAAACTTTATCCAAGTGTTATGTAGACTAACTTCAGGTTTGTTTTATTTATATTGGTTTTTCAAAGAAGTCAATATGATTAAAAAATTTTTTTTTCTGACATTCCAATTTACTGAAAATTCTTTTAAAATAGACTCTTTTCCCTCACCCAAAATTCTTAGGTTCAACACAAGATATCGTGAATCTGTTTTCCTTTTAGGGAAACACACATATGTTATAAATGCTCTACTAGTCTGTGTACACAGATACTTAAGAATAGCCAAAGTTCTCCTCATTGTTAAACACTTTCCTTTTTGTAGGAAATAGCACCCAAGTGAGTTCTCACTTTTCTGAGTTGCTGGCCTGTTTTATAATGCAGCTCCGGACTTTTTAGTGGCCCAGCAAATATTTACAGCAATGTTTATCATTTCCTCCGTGTATCAGTGAGGGATGTTGAATGATTCTGGTCTTGTTTTTTGTTTGTTTTGTTTTGTTTAATTAAGCCAAACTTAACAAATATGTTTTGGTACTCTTTTTCAGAGATAAAACAGTTATATTTTTTACTTAGTGAAGTTGAGTTTTGTTACTTTTATATTAGGGCATAAAATAATGGCCCAAGTTGCAATTTGAAAGCTGTCTAATTGCTTATAAAGAGTACCGTGAATTATTTTTGAGTTTAGATTGACTGCATTGATTAGGTTTTCCTAGAATTTTTTTATTGGTATGTCATCATTCTATAGCTGACGTGAATACTAAATGAGAGGCTTGTAGACATGGTTTTCACCACCTCTTTTGACTTAAGATGCTCAAGTGACGTCCTCTCTTAGTAAAAGTAATAATGATTTATAAAATAAAGGGTGAAAATATATAAAACCCTTACCTTCTAACCTTCTTGTTTTTTTGTGTGGAAGCAGATGTATATACTAAATGAATATAATCAATTGCAGTTTTGATGTATGAGATTATTCCTGAGGTGGGTGATACTCAACATTATTTTCCTGCAAGACCAGAGTATCTGCTTATATGTATTTGCATATGCTCATGCTTAGGTGAACAATCTGAATTTTCAAATCTTAATGGAACTAACAATAGACTCTAAAACCTGTATGTGAAGAAACTGCACAAAGCTCTTCTGAATTTAGTGAATATAATTAATAAAATATTAGGCCTTATTACAATCAGCATTTTTGACAGATTAATTTTGTTAAGCTGAATTGTGTGGACTTAGAAATCTTAATTC
This sequence comes from Mirounga leonina, assembly GCF_011800145.1. Lineage (NCBI taxonomy): Eukaryota > Metazoa > Chordata > Mammalia > Carnivora > Phocidae > Mirounga > Mirounga leonina. Next base: position 36,469,034 of record NW_023270265.1, read on the forward strand.
TGAAAGCTGAAAACATCACATCTGCATTTCTTTTAAAATATGTCTTATCATCATTTTTGGCTTAATTCTTTTGTTGTGCCTATAGCAACAGTTTCATCAATAATGGCTCTGAACTGCATGTTTCCAAAACTATAACCTGGAATGGAATTGTACTTGGAAGAATTAGATCATTCAACTAATAGAATAATATGCTCTGGAATATTCTTTTAACAGTCTTTGATATGGATGTAGCATTGATATTTGTAAAATAGATTATGATGATGACAGTGCCTTGGTATATGGTTTGCTCAGAAGAGATTGTTTCTCAGCCAGGATTCTAATAGTAATCAAACAGTGAATGTACCCCAGATTTCCTCCTTGTACCTCTCCTAAGAACACAAGCATTCATCTGCTTCAAAATAGGACGTTTGGTTGTGTTTGGATACAAAGTATGCCCCATCCCTTCCTTGGGATGTTCTGTCTCTTGGCTCAGGTCTGGGAACCGGGCATGCTTGGAGGCAGGCTGGTGTGTACAGGGAGCTGAACTGGTTGGTGCTGGCTGTGCTGAGCCCTCCGTCTGAATCCTGCATCTCCAGCTCCCCACATTGCACAGCTCCTCACGCAAGTTGAGCTCTGTCTGAAGCTCCTGCACAGCTTCACTTACCTGCTTTGAAAGGGCTGAGGAGAGGGTGAGAGAATGAGTTTGGGATGGAGTGTGGGGGCAAGTTGAAAGCATCAGCTGCTACTGTAGTGTATTTCCTTTCATTTTCAGAGACCAGGGCAATGCACAACTAAGGGAACAATGTAAATAGCACAGCTGTTACAAGAACTTGATTTTAGCTTGACTTAAGTGAAGAGCTTCCAAAATACAAAGTGAGGTCCTGCTGGAAAGCTGCTGGTAAACTGGTAGTCCTCTTGTGTGCAGATTTACTCTGATAAAATTGAACTGTCCTGAAGAAGAGTTACTTCCATTATTTAGGAATATGCATTTTTTGGTAAATTTCTTTTAGAAATGTTGCTCTCCATTAGAGCCGTACACTTAATAATCATTTTGGCTCTCTTTCGTGGAATTCCAAGAATCATTCTAGATTTAAATTCTTTGTTTCTTATGTTATCTGTTATCATATAATTAGACTGTCCATTTCCAGTATTGATTTTTTTTTTAATCTATAGTAGCTTAGTGTTTTCTTTTCATTTAGGGATTTCATCCAATATGAAAATGAACCAAAAATTTTTGTTCTGTTATTCTGAATTAAAATTCAGATTTACTCTTGATTTCACAAATCAAATATCTTTTTAGAGAATTACCAGTTTGAAATTAAGTCCTTCGTTAAGGTAGAAAACAATATTCAGAGAAGAGAAGAATAATCCCTACTCCCAAAACCTGCATGTAGGGAAAATTAGGAGGAAGAAAGCTATTTTTGATAAGCTGAGTAAAGTGTTTAATTTTATTTAAAAATAGTCATATATACCAAACACAGAGAACTCCACTTGCTTTTCTTTTTCTCAATTACAGCCTTCAGTGATTTAGCATTTTCATGATATAAGCATTCCTTCCTTCCTCCCTCTTATTTATTTAGGTTATTTATTTATTTATTTATTTGCAGAGGGAGGGGCAGCTTTTCTCTTAATTTCTCCGCTGTGTATTAGACAACTCTATTAATTATTATAGACTGTTGTTGCAGCTTTCCTGACCTTCACATCAGGTCCTATCTCTCTGTTCTAAATGCATTGTTTTAATGATTCTTCCCCCCAGCCCCTGCCCCCCCCAGGCCCTTCCCCCCCAAAAAAAATTTTCAAGGAAAGCTTTGATGTGGCTTTAGCTGCCTCCAACGTCTGGCCGCATCTCAGATGTGTCACCTATGCCGGGAGGGAATAAGGAAATCACGTTTTGAATGGTAATGATAACATACTAATCACTTCCTTTCTTTGAAGATGGAAGCGAGATATTCTGTCAGCATCCCTGGCTGCTAGAGCTTGGAGGCACTGGTCTAGGTGTATTAGCTTAAGTGTGCATGTCAATACAGCTTGCATCTCCACAATCCACGGGGGCTCATTAGAGCAAGGTAGATCGTTTCGCTCGACAGCCACTCAGATAATATGTGTGGCACCTCCTTTTTTATTATTATTAGAAAGCGTTTCTTCGATTTTAAATGACATCTGTCAACAACACAAAGTTATAGAGTTGTGGTTGCATTTTTCCTTTCCCTTTGACCAGATACCAAAACTGAGTTGAGGGGGGAAAGTACGAATTTATACAAATACGCATATGCATGTACACACACTGAAATATACAGATACACGTATTCATATATTTCTAAGTATCCAGACATATGTGCATCTGTACACACACATACACACACACGTGCATGCACGTATTCTTACTCGTTCACAGCCATGATTAATTTATAAATCTGTTGGTCAACCTGAATAGATCTAGTGACTGATCATTATGGATAAAAACCAAAAAAAAAAAACCAGCCTCGGTGTAGAAAAGAAAGTTGGGAAGTTGAGAATTTGGGGAAAATCCTCTCATTTCCCCCATTAATTTATAACATGAAAGAATGCATATAATTATTATCATTTTAGTTCAGTTTAAAACAGTGGGTGTTAGAAGTTCACCTTCAATCTAGTGTCCTATATTTGGGAACAAACCCACATTTTTGTGCACCTATGTGCACGGAGGAAGATTTCTCTTGTTCCTTGGTGATTGCCCTGAGTTGTCTTAACACTAGATCTACTGTTTAATATTCTGTTCTAGTAGTGAATGTTGTTCTATATGGCATCTTCCACACATCCAAAATTGGAGGGCATTCTCTTGAAAATAAAGTTCCTCTTTAAAAATTCCTATCTGCAGGAATCAAAGGAACAAATGAGTTTTTTAACTGATGGCATTTTATAAAAAATAAATACAAAATAGGGATCATAAATCTATGCAAGTGTCTCATCTGTCTACTCTGCTGAAAAAGGAAAGATCCAGTTGACTTGCGTCTTCGTACATTTCTGTGTTGGGGAATAAGATTCGTGTGGCCATGTACAATATGAGTCTGCCTTTTAAAACAAAAAAAAGTGGATGGTCCATACACAAACAATTGATTGGAAATCTGCCCATAGGAGATTTGCTAAAAATTATCTATAATGCGTGGTGACTCCCACCCCCCCCCCCCGCCCAGAAATGTTAGGGCATATAAAGGCATTAATTTTTTTTAAGGCAAAAAAAAGAACATTGTAGACGGCCGTCTGATTTTTTTTCCTTTTTCTTTTTCAGAGGGCACATCTGCTCGATAACACAGAGAGGCTGGAAAGGTCATCTCGGAGACTAGAGGCTGGATACCAAATAGCAGTGGAAACCGGTAAGAATTCTGAGAGTGAGCAAATTGTCTTGCTTATGCACAGCAGTCTTCACAACACATGACATTTCAGGGAAACTTCAAAGGAGTAGCAGAGACAGCAGCCCGAGATGTGGTTTACATATTGGGGAGACAATTGGGAGCTTATTTGCGCTTATCTTTTTTCAAGTTAAAAGGCATGACATCTACTGAAAACAGTTCCTGAGGTTTAAAAGTATACATCTGAAAAGAGATGGAATACTTTGTCTCAATTCTACATTTGTCTTAATATGCAGTTACATGTTGTCAGTTTACCCACCCGCAATGATTGCTAGCACACCGTGCAGTCTCCAGGTGTTTGCTCCTTTACATTCATTCACATATGTAAAAATTAACATTTTAATCAGTCTAAATGATGTGAACTAGGGGCAAAGAAGTAACAATATCTAGCTTACCTTATTCGTCCTGGTGTAGAAAATGATTCCTAGTGGTTCTATTTGGTTTTGTTTTTTAAAAACCATAATTAGATATGGACAAAGAAAAGTCATAGTAAGCAGCAAGGCTAATGTTCATGATAATCTTATTAGCATTAGTTAATATTGTCCAAACTTTTGGTTTGAATTAACACTAGTTATTAATTTCAGAAAATACAGCCCTAATTTGACTTCTAAGACTTGTCTACTTAAAACAGACAAGCTTTTTCATTACAAATGTTTCATGCAATGACTGTATATTTTTACACAGTAAATAAATATCTGTTAGCCCCTGCATAGTCATCCATTTCTGATAATTTAGCGATCTTTGTTGTTTTGTTTTGTGAAGTACAGATTGTATAAAATTTATTTTACATAGTTTGGATAGTTCTTGCCCAGTATGTAAGCCACAAAAATATGTGGTTAACAATGATTCCATTGATATTTTAAATCTAGTGTCATAAAAATGTTTATTTAGGAAGAACAGGTAAAATGAAAACGATTACAAATATTGTGTGTGTGTGTGTGTGTGTGTGTGTGTGTGTGTGTGTGTGAGAATGGCGGGTGTTTTCTCTCGCCCTGAGTTCATGGCTATCCTATACTGGCTTACTGTGTGATGACTTCTAAGGAACTGAATGGGAAGAACACAAATGGCATTAGCATTATAGTAATGGTGAGGAAACTAAAGAAAACCATAACCCCTCAAGATTCTTTAACAATGTGGGCAGCCCTTCTTTCTGACATTATTAATAGATTGGCTTTCTGCCCTGATTGGAATAAAAGCCAGCTTTCATTTGTTCTTTTTGTCCTTGGGCTCACCTTTAGAAGTGACTGTCCTGGTGAAGAATGTCAATAACAGAAAGAGCCCTGAACATGATGAGGTCAAAGGACCAGACTTGGGTTCTAGCTCTTATTTCTGTGACCTTGAGCAAATCACATAACCTCTGAGTCTCAGTTTCTTCTTCAATAAATGGAAATAAATTACCTATCTTAGAATATTCCTAAGAAATAATACCATATGCTAAAATATTTTATATACTGTAAAACTATATAAATATAAATATTATTATTGTGGTCATTTGATGATATACAGGCACTTATCTTTCTCTATTCATAGAAAAAATTTTATTGTGGTTGAAATTTGTGTATGTTTAAGGAATTTAAAAAAGTGTTACTTTGACATCCTTGGAGAATGTAGCCCTGTACCAACTGAACAATAAGGGACTTTCTTTGACAAAACCTCCCATTGGTGAGTCTCTTACAAGGGACTGGGTTGGGTAGGGGATATTCTTGCTTTGACACTTGATCACAGGACTTGATTTGTCTGATTGGGCTACCTTTTCTCTTTCACTATATCATTCATGTATTTCCCTCCCAAAGCTTAAGGAAGTCATCAAAGAAGATCACAGATACTGCATTGATCAAGAGGATAAGATTGAATGGGATTTGATGGTTATTCTTTTTGATGTGTGCTAAAATATAACATTCACATCAGCTTATCAATGTAGTCAACATGGAAATGCCACTTTAAGAGTGTCCCGAAAACCAGCCTCCATCCCCTTGGACTTTTTGGTAGAATACAATGGTAGTTTATAGAGTTTTGTAAAATTAGATATCTATTTGTTATATAAGGCTTAGGAAGTTCTTGCAGACTATAAAACCAAGTCTGGGAGGAGGAACAGGGTGGGCTTTGTGGAAAAGAAGACAGATATGGTACAGCCTTTGCCTAGACGGGAGTCATCACATTTTCTTAGATGAGTTGGAAAGTGGAGTGAGAAATGAGAAGGCAGACACAAGGCCTTTGTCCTGTTCTTGCTTCTTACTAAAGTAATATGGGGAAAAGTCCCTGTGACAGGCGCCATGTTGTTTTTGCATTTCCTGCTTCCCTGCTAGCCCTCAGCCTGGTCACACCTGGTCAGCCAACAGCCCTGTGTTTTGATTGTGATGTAAACTTATGGCGCCAATCATTTTGTTATTAGTATTAGTAGAAGAACAACGTCTTTCAAAAGGAAAAACTTACTGGTTTCTTTTTCTTAAAGACTATGAAAATCAAGGAGGATAAGAAATAGAAGAGCTAGTAAGACTTGAAATAGCACAAAAGAGGGAAATGGTTTACGAGTATTGATTGGTCTCATGGTTCTTAGACCACAACAGGAGTTTCCGCCAGGCAACAGCAAAATAAGAAAAAAATTACAAAGTAGTAACTTTCTCATAAGGCAAATTTTATTAATTTAAAGGACACTTTTTCTAAGATGATGTTTTTCCTGTTTGGGGGTGATAAAAGATAAGATAGCTTTATGATATGATACAAAGAGTAGGTAGAAGTTATATGTTTATTTTTTTCTCTACCTGGAAAAATAACAAAATCGAAGACCCTATTTGGGTCCTCTGAAATGTTTTTTGAAATTTTACTTGTCCACAAAATCTGGGAAATACTGTCTGATGGACTGAATTAGAGAAAGACAGAGCAACTCCATTATTTAACCTGGTAATTTATCAGGTGTGTGACTTTGAGAAATCACTTAATCTCTCTGTGTATGTTTTTTTTAATTTGCAAAATGGAAACCTGACACCAGATTCTATGTATCTCATAAGTTTGTTATAAAGTAAAATGAGGTCATATATATTCAAGTTCTTAGAAAGTACAGAAGGCTCTGTAAAAGTCATCATTTTTATGTTATTGTCAGCAAAAGTGGTCATCTTTCAAAATTATTGGCAAGAGATTTCAACAAAAATCTGTATTCTATTCATTAATTTGATAACTATTATTGGCAAATATCATAAAAGAAAGTTTATTATATGTAATCAGTTATATGTAAATAGAATAGAAAGCATATTAGTTTAACCACTGGTGTCTTCCTAGCAAATAATGAAATTCGTCTTCTAAAGTTCTTGAAACATTTCTTATGTTTTAAAAACTTATTTTGTCCAATTGGCAGTTACTGTCTCTTTAAACAGCTGCTCAGTAGAGGGACACATGTTCAGAATGCATTTGGTCTGAGAAAAAGCACATGAGTATTTCTAAGTGCCATTTACACCTTGATATATATTGAGTTTAATGACAATCAAATTTTCTTTCTTGGATTCCTTCCTTTTTGAGAAAATTGATAAGTTTACCAGTTAATTGAACAGCTCTATCTAGAAAAGAAGAGACAGAGGGGGAAGAGCATATGATATTAAACTAAAGAGCTAATGGTAGGACATTTTAGTCTCAGACTGACATCCAGAGAGATAATTACCAGACCCATAAACTTCCTTGAGAGCGACCATCAAAGACCGAACACTGTGGTGGTTGTGTGAGCCATTGGCTTGCTCCAGTTTGGCATTTCCTGTAAGTTCTTGTCCTAAAATCTGTGCATAAAAAGTGACTTCCTTTTTTTCATTTACTACTAATAGTCAGGTCTGATTCTTAGCTGTGGAGATCACCATCTTGTTTGAGGTCAGGGACTTTATACTTAAAACTCTGGATCATCTGCCCTTTACTCTGAAATTATAACTTTTCTTTCCTCTGAAGCAAATTATCCCAGAATTACAACAGGCACAAAACTAATGTAAACTATGTGATTAATAAAATAGGTTGAAAGAGAAATTATACAAGTGCAGAAATGCAAGGCTCACTCTCTCCTTTCAGTAGGTAAGCAGATAGTTTAAGATAGTTAAGTTTGGGGGCGCCTGGGTGGCTCAGATGGTTAAGCGTCTGCCTTCGGCTCAGGTCATGATCCCAGGGTTCTGGGATAGATTCCCACATCGAGTTTCCCGCTAGGCGGGAAGCCTGCTTCTCCCTCTGCCTCTCTCTCTCTCTCTCTCTCTGACTCTCATGAATAAATAAATAAAACATTTAAAAAGAAAAAAAAGAAAAAAGATAGTTAAGTTTGGGGGCAGTATGAGACAGGCATTTTGTTACATTAATGAATGAATGGACTAGTACATTTCAGATAGTGGCAAAATGAAGCAGGGTATTAAAGAGTAACTGATGAAGGCTACCTTAGGCTAGCTAGTCAGAAAAGACCTCCCCAGAGAGGCGCCTTGTAAGCTGAGTCTTGAACAGTACAAAGGTGCCGTCAATAAGCACATTTGGGGCAGAGGATTCCAAGAGGGAAAAGCGAACACAAGGACTCTAAAATGAGAAGGTGTCCAGGGTGTTCAGGCAACAGAAAGAAGACCAATATGGCTGCATCAAAGTGAGCAAGGGGGCATGGTACATTGATTAGGTCAGAGCCAGGTGGAGTGCAGATTCTGTAGGATCCCAGGGCATGGAAAGGAGCCTGAATTTGACTCTTAAGAGAGTAATGCCATTGGAGAGCTTTCAGCAGACAAGTGGCCTGATCTGAATTGTGGAGAACAAGGATTGTAGGGGTGGAGTGGCAAAGGATTGGAAATAAGGAGATTTGCTAGGAAATGTTTATCGTAATCCAAGATTTGGTTCTTTTACCAGTTGAAATGAATGGAAGGATTTGATGGTAAAGATGCAAGGGAAATTATAAGTCATTTTAAAAGCCATTCAGGAGCAAGGAGCTTGAAATTTGTCATTGATTTCCTTAACAGTTGGCATGAGATCCCAAAGATTCTTCCTTAAGGATAGCACACCCCCCTCAAATGGAGACTTATTCGTCCTTGCACCTGGTTGGGCTTTACACAGACAATGGCCAGTCCATTGGGCTGTTGGTGATGGACACCGCAGTTATAAATCTGAGCTTAAAACCAAGTTTATGATGATATTTTATTTGAAAAATTATGATAATGATACCTATTTCCTAGAATTTATGTGAGGCATAAATAAAATAATGTGTGTAGAAAGATTTTGTAAATTACCTCACAAAAGTATGGTGTTTTTTTTCTCTAGAAATCTTCACTTTAGGTAGCTTCTGAATGTAAACATATATTATTACTTTGCTTAATTTTGTATCAGTGTAAAGAGGAATGGGTTAGTTCCTTACTACCCAAAGTGGGCCTCAGGACCAGCAACATTCCCTGGGAGCTTGTTAGAAATGCAGGATCTTGGGTCCCACTTCAGATCTACTGAATCAGAATCTGCATTTTAACAAGATCAGCAAAGATTAAATCAAAATTTAATTAGCTATCCACTCTGCAGTGTTAGCTTTAGTCTGTGTCTGAACTGGATAAAGGTTATTCCATTGAATCTCCTATACATGTGTGGATATGTATATCTAAACATGTGTGGAAAAATTTAGGCAGGTAGCCATGGGTAGTTAACACCTACACTCCCTATGAAATAATACATATGGTTGTGTCTGTTAATATTGGTGGCATTGGATATGAGGGTCGTATTTAAGAGCTATAATAATTATTTACCTTACTTTGTTTAGGAAAATGTGAGTGGGCATTACTTGGTAACTAGAATAGGTAGTAACCTATCCAGTAACCCAAAAGGGACTCATTATACCACTTTATTTTTCTCAAAATACATTTTTCCCTATATTTAACACTACTTACATTCTTTTTAAAGAATGGTATATTTATCATCATTTCCTGTGTGTCTTATTTCATTAGGGAAATGCAAAGATAGATTTTCTGAGTAAGCATAATACCAATGTTATGTATTTATAAGTTATTTTCATAAGAGAAATATTTTCTATCTAGGCCTTATTTGTTGTAGAAATGATATAGAAGATTCTTCCATTTATGTTTGAGGGTTTTCTTAGGAGTCCCCATTCTTTTTCCATGAAGATTCATGTGCGCTCGCTCGTGTGTGCACTGTCTCTTTTTTGGTAAAAACATTTAAGTTCTGCTCTTGTAGCAAGTTCCAGTTATATAATATAATGTTATCAACTATGATCACCATTGTTAAATCCTCAGGCTGTATTCATTTTACAGCTTAAAGTTTGTACCCTTTTTCCAAAGTTTATACCCCTTACAAATTTTTTAAATTGAAAAAATAGATTTTACTTCAATTTCAATATTTAAATACTCTGTAATGGTTAACCTAGTTTTAAGCTGCAGACATTCCCCATTTTATGAATATACTTCCACAGGCCTGTTTTACATGATGTGTTCAGATTATTTTTACTTTTTATAATTTTATTTCATCAAAATCCAAATTTATTTGACCTAGTAGAGTAAGGCAGAGAAACATATGGAGTACTTTTTTTTTTCTTCTGGAAAACGAATAATTCTTAGAATTACAGCATTTTCATGAGAATAAGATAACTTATGTACACCACTGTTTCTCTTCTTTGCCTATGTCTTTTTTTAAGAGTTCATACAAGAAAAGCAATCAAGTATCAGCTTACCTTTTTAAAAATCAAAATATGTTTCATGTTTGGAACTTTTTTTAAAAGAATCAGAACAAATGCATTTAAGATATGAAGTCCCTTCCTTTGTATCTTTAATTGTCTGACTCTTGGCTGAACTACTGATGGAGTTTTCCAGAGAGTTTCATGGAGTAATAGGAGGATTATGGAGTATAAGACCACAACACTGCAGCTTTATCACATTATGTCTTTTGGTTCTTGATCCTGTCTTTCAACTTACCTTATTATTATTATTTTAATCAACTCACTATAGAACTCATTTTGAAATTGTAATCAGTCTTGGAAGTATCTATTGAAACAAAGTTTTTATCAAACTGAAGGCCTTTTCTTAATTATTTCAAGAGTTTTTCCCAGTCTGCTGACATTTTCTTATTCTTCTGCCTCCTCATCATCGTTAATATTAACCTCTTTCCTCTCTTTTTCTTCTTCCTTTATCCCTCCCTTCTTCTCTTCAAGAAATATTTTGAGTGTTCATTGCTGGGTACAGTGTAATAATTTTATTCAAAAATACAAATCATTGAATGTATTAATTTATCATCTACAGAAAAGATTGATGGGTAAAACAATGCACAATAATACAATGTAATACATAAAACAATTTTTGAAGTTGTAAGCTAGCTTGAAACTGAGCTAATATATCTCCTGCACAGAATATAAGAAAGTTGTTTCTTTTCTCTCTCTCCATTTACTAGTAAGTCATTTGTAAGACTTCTGGGAAAATAGCTCCAAAAAGTATTAACTGTATGTTTCTTGCTCTTAGAGCTGTTATCAGTTGGTGAAGAATAAATTTCTGATTCTGTAATATTAGTGGGAGTGATATACATTATATAAAAGAACGTACACATTGTATTTCACGTTTTCAACAAGATTTCATTGAACTCTGGTGAGTGTCAGATACTTCCGGGATGCAGAACTAGAAAAACAAGATATCCTAGTCCTGGGTTATCTGAGTAGACAATGTTATGCCTGTAAACACTGATTCAGATTTTTAACTTAAGTAATTTTGTTTAGGCACAGATTGGAATTCAGAAAGGCACTGCCATGTCCATATTATTGCAACAATATCAAATTAACACTTTATGTTGTTCTACAATATAGGAACAGAAAACGGGATTATACATTTGGGTTGATATTAACCATCTATTTTATCCAAGTGTGTATGTGTATATATATATGTTAGAGAAAATATTTTTCTATAGAAATATTAAACTTTTTGACAGAAAAAATATTGCTAGAAAGAAGTTTCTGTATGCATTATTTTGGCTGGTGGAGTATGTGGTTATGCTTTCAGAATCTTAAAGATACCTTTGCTTGAAAACACATTTTGTTAAATGCCGATAAGAATTGCTTGACCATGTCTTACAAGTTTTTAAAAGTTTTCACTCAGTGGTAAAATAATCACTTTTAATGTGTAGTTATCACTTACTTTATAATTACAACCCTATTAAAGTCTTACATCTCAAAAAGCTGTGGTTCTGGTCTGAAAAGAACAGAGGAGGTTGTCATTTGGCTGAAGCTCTTGAAGAACATTTTCAAGTTACACTTAAATTTACTTTGTGAGGTTCTCTGAAATATTGGTGAGCTCCATAGTAGTAAGAAAAGGATGTCATTTATACCCTATTTGGAGAACCTTCTCCTTAGGTGGTCCAAGTGAATTCATAGGGTTCATTTTTAATCCATTAAAAAGTATTATACTCATTTTTAAAGGTGTCTTACCCCATAATGCCTATCACTTTCCGATTTGGTTTGTAAGATACACGTGAAGCCATTCTTATTCTGTTGCATCTCTGTGAGTTGAGAAAAAGAATGACGACCAAAGCAGATCGCTAAAATGCCAATTTACTTTCAAATATTACAGTGAAGGACGTTAAGCTTATGACCTTGTTGCACTGTACTTATATAACTTTCCTTGGGATTCTTTTTTAATCAGGTTTATTTTCCCTTTGAGTCTGACTTCTAGTGCCCAGAAGTTTTCTTTTCAGCAGTGTTTATGTATTTAACAGAATTTTCTGAGGTGGGTGCTACAGAATTTTCACAGCATGGGTTCACATTGGACTAAGACTTTGTGTACGACTTATATCAAGTGGGAAACTTGATGGGCATAAGCTTTAAAAATGTTTTTTGTGTGTGTGCTCTACATTTGAAGCTTTTGCCTGTATTTCCTGTTGGGCTACAATGTTTTCCAGCGTTGCCATAAGAGAACAAAGTCAACATTAAAAAATAATTTTTTTTATTGAAGAATATATTTTTCCAAGTAAAGTCATTATCAAAGAGACTGTCATGGTGGGTCATCATTCATGTATGGCCCTGTGTTGCCCTTTTGCATCTTGAGGTATAAACTCTAAGTCATAGTTAAATAAATATCTATTTATTTAGAGAGACGAAACCACCCTAAAGCCAGACAAGGAAGCTTTTTGAAGACTGTCCCTTTTGGAGGAAAACTAAGCATGTTGTTGAGTAATCCTCCCATTATCCTCCATGTTGGTAGTCCGATCACGATCGATTGCCTAAGGTCCTCGTCCACATTAAAAGGTTGATATTTGGGGCGCCTGGGTGGCTCAGTCGTTAAGCGTCTGCCTTCGGCTCAGGTCATGATCCCAGGGTCCTGGGATCGAGCCCCACATCGGGCTCTCTGCTCAGCGGGAAGCCTGCTTCTCCCTCTCCCACTCCCCCTGCTTATGTTCCCTCTCTCGCTGTGTCTCTCTCTGTCAAATAAGTAAATAAAATCTTTAAAAGGTTGATATTTATGGGCACATAAAGTACACCTTTAAAATGGAGCTAATTTTCTTTAGTTCCATTTCCAATGCTATTTGCAGTATGTGGCACTTGAAAAGAGCACAGTGGAGCCTTAACATTTATTCAGAAAACAGTTATTGGGCCCTAAGAAATTAGAATTAGGGTTCATCAGACCTGGACTGAGCAATCTCTGAAAGAACAAGAAAATACTGGCTTAAATTTTTATTATTAGCAAAATTTGTATTTGCAAGTAGGGTAGGGGAGATACTTAACCCACCTGAAAGGGAAAATAGATTTTATATAATTGAGAAAGAAGCAGACCTGGCACTGTCCTAGGCACTTAGTATACAAAGTTTCTTTAATAAGGGGGAATATCTTGGCAAAATATCTGTGGGAAAATACATAGCTTATAAATCCCCATAATAAACATATTTAGTATTTTCGAAGCAAGGTGCAGGAAGTAATTAAGTCCATTTCATTGTGTCAGGGAAAGGCAGACCCTAGAGAATAAATCCAGAGGGAGCAAGGGGAAGTGAGTAAAGCGGGAGCAAAATCAGGCTTTGGGGCAAATACGTGGCTTGTGAAGACTTCTGGAGTGTGTCCTATGGCCTTGCTAATGTTCATCTTAGTTCTTAAGTATACTTGAAAGTGATAGCATTTGTTTTAAAAACATTTTCCCCTCAAACTTTTTATAATTTCAGAGTAACCCCCCCAATTATCCCATCCATTTTAATAGTCAGATGTGTAATTATTTTTTAATACATTACAGGTTTTTTTAATGCTTCGAATTATAAACTTTAGTAGTTTTTAACCTTGTATTACATGCTGAAAATAATAATGCTAATATTAAGAATAACACTGTATAATCTACTTTGAAATTTTCAGACTACTTTTATATCTGTTATCTCATTGTTTCAATCAATAAATTATCTGATATGGAAATTATTTGTTCAGACTTATTAGTAGACTGTTCCCCTGACTAATTACCCAAATGCTATCAATTTTTACCAACCATGAGTGGCTATTAAGTTTCATCTGGCTTCATGAAGTAATCAGTATTTTTTGTTTCCCTCTTTCTCATTAGCATATCTATAAATATCTATAATGTTCAATGCTCTATGCAGACTTGTTGATGATTAGGGCCTATTATTTATACAAAGAAACAAAATGGTCATAATAAGAAAGCAACACAAATTTAAAGGATGCGCCAATTTTTCTCACTGGTGTTAACAGAACTTTTACAAAGTCATCCAAATTTTTCATGTCGGTTGAGTTAAAGAGATTGACTGGAGTGACTTTGTTAATATAAAAAAAGAGACCTTTTTTTTTTAAACATTATGACCCTAAAAGGTAAGCATGAAGATGGACCAAGTATCTTATTGCCTTTACTGATCCTGCCTGCCGGCTGTGGATTTTCTTACTACAGTGAGTCCCCTCATCTTTATTGCTGTGTGCAAGGTACAGTGTTTCATTTTTGTTCCTACTTGGGCTTCCTGTAGAATGCCCATCCCATATAGTTCTTTAAATTCATACTGTTGTGAGAACAAGTCAGTCTTTCTGTTCTCTCCTTTGTTAACTGTATACCTCGTGGAGCAACATGTTCTTTCGTGCCCTCCCTGAGTTGTTGGACTCTGCTCAAATTAAACCCTGTAAGAGGATCAGCACGTTACAAAAGTGGAGCACCGTGTATTTTTGTATACCATCGTCTGGGAAATGCTAACACATTCAAGCCAACTAATGGTCTCATACCCATCCCTTGTAAATGAGGGCTTCCTATCTACCACATAAAAAGTAGGGAGAACACATGTACAGTTTTTGCTCTCCTTTGAGGCTAAAGATGTTTAGGCATATAAAATGCATAAGAATTATTTTGTAATCCAAAGCCAAGTCAGATCACCTGTCTTTCACCTGTAGTGAAGCAAAATGGAATGTTCATGGAGCTTTGTAAATAGACAAGTTCAAATCTTGGTTCTCCCACAAGATAAACCGGGAGACCTTGGGCAAGTTCCTTAGCCTTTCCTGGTCTTCATTTCCTGACCTACAAAATCTATGTGGGTCTTCTAAATGGAGGTTGATCTGAGAGTTAAAGGAGGTAAACCACATAAAACACCCAGTGCATGTTCAGTCCATCATCGGTGCTCAGAAATGGTAGTTTCTACCTGTGTTACTTTGCAGAGTAACACTGGCTGATGTGACAAATAAACCCCAAATACCCAAGTGGCTGGATGTAGTAAAGCTTATTGCTCACTCTTGGAACAGTCCAGCACAAGTGTTCCTTCCTGGTGAGCAGACAGCCTTCCAGGCAGTGTTTCAGAAATCCACGCTTCTCCCATTTTGTGGCTCTGCCGCACATGGAGGCTTTTGAGTCCTCTCCACTGTGCCAGCAACCAGGCAAAGAGAGAAGGCAGAGGGCACGCCTGCTTTAAAAGTTCCATAGGCAGCGAGTGACACACATTGATTCTGCACACATTCCACTGGCAAGGACACATTGGATGATGCCACCAAGATGTGAGGGGGCTAGGAACTCTACTTGCAACTGGATGACCACTTTCTAGTCACAGCTTTGTACAAATATGGACAGGCAGTTTACCCTCCTCTGCCCTAGCATTTACTCCCCACCCCCTTTACTGCCTCATAATCCAGTTAAAACCCTGGCTAGTAGAATAAAATGGGGAGAGGTGGAGGAAGAGATGGCTTATGGGTCAGGTCAGTGGATGTAATCTTCTAGAATTTGTGACAAGCGAAACTTTCTTATCTCTATTCTATTAATAGACACAGTAAAGAGTCAATATCATTTGCTTTCTTTGCTACCAAGCATTTATCTCCATTGGCTTCTCAAATTTATATTCCTTAGATCTGTAACAAAAGGTAATTCTGCTGCATGTGTTTTCATCTAAGTGTTGACAATAGATACAAGTCAGCAAATTTATTTATACCATTTCTAAAGTATGTGCTTAAAGAACAGTGCAAACTGTCAGAGCTGAGAGGAACCTAAGGAGTCACGGGGACTAAATGTAATGTGGTATCCTGGATGGGATCCTGAAACATCAGACAAATGTCTGAGGACATTAGACACCAACTAAGGAAATATGGAGAAAGTGTGGACATTAATTGATAATACCTACCTATATTAGTCCATTCACTGTGACAAATGTACTATAGTAATGGGAGATGTTAATTATAGGAGACAGTGGGTGTTAAGTATATGGGAACTCTCTGTACTATTATAATTTCTCTGCAAATCTAAACTGTTCTAAAATAAGTTTGTTTTTTTTTAAGTACATTGTAATCACAGTAGTCTTCATATTTGCTGAATAGCCACAGGGTGGTATCGCCACTGCTACAGACCTGGCCTCTCCTTTTTAACTTTTATAATAATCACCACTCTCAATAATGGGGCCTTCCCAGTAATTGACAGAACCCATGCCTCTTTAAAGCATCTTGCTCAGGTTTTGGCACTGGAAATGTCCTAGGAATGTCTGCTTCCTCTTTCTTTGCTCTCCTTCCCTCAGTGCTTCTAGTCATTCTGAAAAGGACAATGTGAACTTTTATTTGGCTATCAAAAAAAGATCAGACTAATCAATCACTTCATTTTACAACTCCAGGAAATGGGGACATGGTCCCAGCGTTTGTGTGGTTCATCCGCATATGCCCTCTTTACGATGTATAAGGAGTAGAGCATTTTACTTATTAGATGAATGATAGTCAATATTTTTTTCTTTTTCAGTCTAGAAAAACCAAACAGACTGTATGATGACAGTTTTATAAGAATATTAAGATCGTAGATAATTTTTCCACTTCTGAATTTCCCAGAATGTTACTGTTTAATTTTAAAACTAAAAAAGAATTTTATCAGGGCGTCTGGGTGGCTCAGTCAGTTAAGCATCTGCCTTGGACTCAGGTCATGATCCCAGGGTCCTGGGATTGAGCCCTACTTCGGGCTCCCTGCTTAGCGGGGAGTCTGCTTCTCTCTCTGCCACTCCCCCTGCTTGTGCTCACTTGCTCTCTCTCTCTCTCTCTGTCAAATAAATAAATAAAAATCTTTTTTTAAAAAAGAATTGTATCTATATTTGAAAGTGCCTCAAATATATTCTTGAAAAATTATTTCACATCGTAATTTCTCAAAACATACAGCTAGAGAGAGAAAAAGAGATTCCATATGTCAATACCACGAAGAGACAAAACACTTGTAAAAACATAATTTTCTATTATTTTTGTTTCTCTGTATGTAACTGCCCAAATTGTATAATACTAGGATTTACATCTAAAGGTCAATGTATGAAAATTCTGTAGTAGCTGACTTTTAAAACTTTATTTTTCTTGGCCTACTTCTTTGGTTTATTCCAGCATCAATAGTGATGATTTCCTTATTTCTCCACACACAATTGTACCCATTTCAGCAATATGTATATGTGAAAGGAAGTGGAAGTTCGAATCCAGATTTGTTGACCCTTGAGATCTTATATTGACCTTAGTAGGTATTAACTTTTTAGATCAATAAGAGCTGTTATTGACCTCAAAGAAAAGTCAATATCTGCTTGTTAATTTGCAGCTTGAAAATGTTATACATTTAATTCTTCATTATTACCCTACTTATTTCAGCCTTTTTAAAAAAAATGTCTTTACTGTTTCTACCAAGAGATCATCTTGTCAAAACATTTTAGTTTGGGTGTTTAAGGAGATAATCCCTGGGCATGGTGGTCATTCGTGAGTGGTTCATTTCAGTTTCTTATAAAATAACAGCTGGCTGAGATTCTTGCTGTTCAGGAAAGTGAAATATACTTAATTGTATTTTATTTAATGTAGTTTTTAACACTTGAGAAAAAATTTAAATGATCTATAGCTCATGACAGGAATATTCTGACATGTATATATGAGGAACGAAAAAAGTTAAATCGGAAATAAGTGGTCTGAAAAGCAACTAATAATGTTTTCTGCTTTTCCATGTGTAAATAAAAAAGATCAGTGCAGATGAATGTTCAGCAGGTACTTTTTATGTGGATAAACATTAAAAGCTTTTATGTAAGTACTTCTTATGTGGGTTTGAATTTTAGAGGCCTATGCTTCTAAAGTTTTATTAAGTGTTTTAAGTTTTAAGTATTGGTAGAGAAGTGGCTTTTCACATCATCATTGTTTTGTATATTAACATGGAAATGTCAAATTTTGCATAACTTGAAATGTCTCAGAATTGCCTATTGCTGAAATTCAAATGTCAGAACAATACTTCTGCACATATATGACTCTGATATTTCAACTCTAAAAACCTCATAAATGATTCAGTATCACTTTGGCCTTGTTATGATACAACTTTGAAAAGAGGCAGAGAGATTTAAATCTGGTTTAGGAAGTGGTAGTCTCATTCAGTCCAGACTTAAAGCACTAATCTCTCACTCATTAATGATCATTAATCTTTTTTAAAAAATATGTAACCATTTTGGTGTAGAATTTGAGTTTTAATGAGGAGCCTTTCAGTATTTTGTACCAGTACAAAAAATGAAGCTATTTCATTTTTGAGCAACAGGATTGGCTTATATCTTATACTCTTTTGTGATATTAGTTCATTGTCATGGAGTTCTCAATATTAAAAAAAAAAGGTTTATTCAAAAGATGAAGACTTTCTAGGACATAAATGATAAATAGAGGCCAAATGGCCTGTAGAAGTAGACTCTCAACTATTAATTTACTCTTCTGAAGTTCACATGATGTCTGTACCTTTAAAATTTTAAAGTTTAGAGCTGGAATGAACCTTGGAGGTGACAAACCTACCTTTGTCATTTTACACAGAAAACTGAATCTTGATATCTAGTCCCTATTTATTGCTAGTAGGTTAATTTTTTATTTAAAAATCTCAAATATTGTTGACTGCTGGCATATTAATAGCTTGAAATAAAATACCTTTACCAACCCCATATTTTTATATTAAGTATTTCCTTTCCTAAAGAAAAAAAAATCTCTCCCCAGGGGGACTTTATCACTTGAAGAGGCTTATTTTCATATATGGTCCTAATAGTCCATTTTATTTCCTTTTCTTGGATACAAAGTTATGACAATTAAAATATGCCAGCATTTCAATACGATAAAATTGATATGTTTGGGGTCTTACTATCCCAGAAATAAAAAATGCTATTAGGATCATATCTTGGAGTGTGTACCTTGGCGTGTTTCATTTTTCCTCTGCTAGGAGATTAGTGGAAAATAAGCTCTATAAATTAAATTTTATTGCAAAATTATCTTCCGATGTTCAGCAGTGAAGATAATATTGAGTGATAAGGCTGGAGTGGACTTTGTATAAGGCAATTACAGCATGAAGACCACAATCTGAATGAAAAATATTGCTCAAGATTTTCTATAATCTGTAGAAAACTTCATTTTGGGATGTGTTTAAAATTATCTCATTTTATACAGGTGATTATAATACTTAAGGTAAATTGCAGTTTGAAAGCTGCATTACCGAATGGTTTTAATGACCATTTATATATGGCAAGAGGGACAAATTTATATATATTTTCTTTGTTCATACTTGGGAAATTGTTATCATTTCAAAAAGTCTCTCCACTACTGGAGTTCTTTCTATGCAATAGCTTGCTTTATCCAGTGACCCTCTCTCTCTCTTTGGATAACTGCATATGAAAGTTAAGATCAAAATGTGCACGGTGTATTACACCCTCACTGTGGCACATGTAAAGAGGAGCTTGGGTCTCCATTGTGTAGTTGAAGAAGTATCCGGTCCTTTAATAACTTTATTTATACCTCAGCTCTTGAGTTTGCCTTTACATAGCAATTGCAAACAGATAAGAACAAAGGCATTGTTCTTAAATTATGTGGAAGGTCCTTGGTTTGAGAGAGCCTTCTACAAGTAAACTCGAAGAAGAAAGTATGTGTGTGTACATGCATGTGTGTTTGCGCCCTCCCCCACCCCCAGGAACTCCAGCTCATGTGTGTGTTTCCTGGCCTGATGTTCTTCTTTCCCATCAGTTAATCAAGACATGTTTCGTGGGTGTCTGATATGAGCAAATTAGTGTCACAAGATTCCAGAATGGTAGAGACAGACTATGGCTGTGTCAACATTGGCTCCATCCCAAGGAATGGAACATCTTCTAATAGTATTATCCAGCAGAAATTATTAAAGGGATCTGCTTGTTACCTAATGTGCATAGGATCCTGTCATCTTTTAATAAAAAAAAATAAAGCCATTCCCTTCAATAAATAGTAACCTAAAAAATTAATAATAATTCAGAAGAAGTTACTTTATACTTCCCACAGGCAGATTGGAAGAGATAGCTTATTGATTCAATGTATATGAATACTTATTGTAGACTTATCATGTAACCATCACTTTAGGCAATTCATCCAGCTAAATTGACTCTAATGCCATCCTGAATGAAGACTATGGAGGTTTATCAAGATGAAAATAGCCCATTAAGAACTGATCTGTACCAGTTTCAAGAAGCAGAGCCTGAGACCTGGCCCGTGAGGCTTTGGCTAGGAAAAGTTCACTCGGTGCTGGGCATATACCAGCTCCACAGGCCCCAACTTTATTAGTGTGGAGATAAGCTGATTAGGTCTTGTCAATCAAAGGTGCCCATATCTCAATTGAGAGACACACTCTCTCTCTCCATTTTTCTTTAAGCATTGAAGCAGGCAACAAAGAGAGAGATGTGTGGTATGCATCCCCACGGTTGTCGCCATGCAGGGTGCAAGGGTCCTGTGATGATGTGATGACTGTATTAAAGAGTACATCAATTTGTTTTAAAGTGTTTTGATTTTTTATGGTGGCATTAAGAGAGAGAACATTGTGGTTGCAGCTTTACTAGAAAGCAAAGAGTTCTAGAAGAAGAAAAAAAAAAGTGTTTCTTTGAAGCCTACCAGGGCTTTGAATCTTGCTGTGCCAATGGGCGCTTAAGTGCTCCTGTAACTGGCATCCTCAGATCCACCATCAGCTTAGGAACTACCTTCCTCTCCAAATTATTCCTTTAGAAGAACAGGAAAAAAATGTTAAATTGACCTATGTGATATTAATGTTTATTGACCACAAGTTTTTTTTTTTTTTTAATGGTTTAAGATTTTGGATGAACATGTAACATACATTGGATATACTGATGTACCCTGATTCATTTGTAAAGAACGGAGATACTTCTAAATGTTCCGCAACTATGGACGGGCAACTTTGCTTCATTTAATTGTTTTATACAGAATAAAGCCTTGCCTTATCTATCTGGAAGATAAACTTGACTAATGAATATAGGCTGTCAAAATGGAATTCTGTAGGGCTTCAGCTTGAGACCTCATCATCTAGTCAGTGTTGAGAAAAAGGTAGAGCGATGGTGTAGGGGGAAAACCTGGCCTTTTGTTCTTCACATCTGAAGTTTGCTCACTGCAGGCCTCTTTCCTACTTCAAATGCAACAACAGAAAGGAGCCCTTCCTCCTCTCCCCCAACCCTGCATGCACCCCCTAGTGCCGCAATCCTGCATGGCCACGGTGCCACAGTGGATTATCTCTTTATCAGTTATTCTTCCCTTCATTCCATCCATTTTCCACTAACCAATCAGGCAGCCCTCTTAGGAAAGACTGGTGCTTATTTCAATAAAATGTGAATTCTGTACACACAGATCCACACAGCCATTCTAGATGTTGCTTGTCACAGAACAGAAAGGCATTCATGCTCCCCAGACTTGGATACCTCTACTGGGTGTCCTATGAGAAAAACAGAAATTTGAGTAGATGAAGACAGGACTAGTAATAGTGTCTGAAGTGGAAAAGGTATTCCACTCTATATAGCACTGATTAGCCAGAGTGGACACACTGATACGTAGATGTGTGTGCCATGCATCTGCGTGTGAATGTGCTCATGGGTATCCCCCCAAAATGTGTACGGCACTTAAGACGTGAGATAGTAAAAAAAAACTACTTTGTCACTGGTTCTCCAGTGACCCAGATGAGGGTACTTGGCCATGATTAGTCTGTTCCAAAAAATGTATAGTCCTGAAGTGCTTTCTGAGTTGTTGGAAAAATTAGTGATGCTTAGACATAAGTGTATTTTAATATATACAGATTTTCTATTCAGGATTCTTTGCCTTAAGACATTTTATTACTGGATTGATCTTAATAACAATAAAGTCTTTAGAATGCTCACTGATTTTTTAAATAAAAGTTAACATGCAATTTTCCAGAAATACCTTTTAAAATATATATATCGATACAGTCACATTTTGATACTGTGTATCTCTATTCTGTGTAAGCACCTTCTCATTGTTCAGGTTTCTAGCTTAATGTTACTTTTTTCAGAGAAGACTCTACTGACCACTCCTTTTAAAGCAGCTTTGCCCTGCTGTCTTATCAGACCCCTCCCTCACAGCATTGATTGTAAATAAGGATAATCCATAATTCACGTTTTGCTCATCTGCTGCAGAAGAATGTAAGCTTCCTGAGGGTCATTTTGTTGAGTGACTGAAAGAATTGGACAGCTCTATTTTTTATTACAAAGAAAAGTTC
The DNA here is from genome assembly GCF_011800145.1 of Mirounga leonina. Classification (NCBI taxonomy): domain Eukaryota; kingdom Metazoa; phylum Chordata; class Mammalia; order Carnivora; family Phocidae; genus Mirounga; species Mirounga leonina. The sequence goes on from NW_023270265.1 coordinate 36,491,316, forward strand.
CTCACTAACTTTTATCATTACAATAATCATAGCCTCTTCCCAGACCACTTTTAAGGAGATCTACTGTGGCTATGTGACATCTTAGGAGTTGGCTATATCTGTCTCTCATTGCTTTGAAATTCTTAATGCATTCAAGTAGTTCTCTCCAAAATACCATTTTGCACATTAAAAAAAAATTACATTTTACTCAGCAAAGTGATAATTAAGAAAAGTATACCCCACTGAAGCTAGTCCACCATGCAGCTGGTGCATACCCATGAATAAGCATTTGGTGGTAAGGATTTTAAGCCAACAATGAGTCTGGATTCCCTTTTTCATTTACTACTTACTTCAGTTGTTAAGCTTTGTATTTCTCCACTGTTTACCAGTTATAATTTCCTAGGTTCACTTTGGTGATTGTTTTTAGGCTACAAAATTAATAGTGAAAATTAGGTTGCAGTATGTTAATGTTAACTTATCATGAGTTCAGATACAGTGTTTGTTTCGTTGAAATCCTGAAACAAGGAGTATGGAAAGAAATGCTTGGACTAAGGGGCATTTGCAAATAGTGGCTTTGTCACTGTGTAAACCTCAGTTTTCCTCTTTATTATGTGATGAGCAAAGCACATAACCATTTCTCTTTTGCTGCCTATAAAGATAAATACTTGAATTATTCAACTTTAAGCTGTAAGCATCTTCAGTTCATAGCAATGATTTTGGAGAATCACTTTTTTTTGGCAAATTTAGAAGCTTAACTCAGAAGGAAATAAGATATTTTAATATGATTCTCTGATCACTGATAACTGAAAAATTCTATTTGAATAATATAGGGAATTGTGCACCAAAATAGATCATGCTTAGAATTAGCATTTGAAAAAGGATTCTTGAAAAAAAGCCTTTAAAGAAAGATTTTAGGGATACCCTAGAAATATTTGGAAGAATATTACAAACTAAAGACTTCTGTCCCTTATTTGCTCCTCAGAAGTATTTTCCATCAATAAAGATATGTTTTGAATTGTTTTTATCATCGACATTTCACACACACACACCCAAAATATAAAAATCTATCATTTCACCCTTTATAATGTACCAGAATTTACCAATGCCACTAGACATTCTTAGCCCCTGAGACACTACTTTTTTCATTTCATAAAGGCAGAGGAGTATTCTGAGTGGTTTGATGAATTTTTCTTTGGGAAAAACAATTTTTAAAAAATAAATAATATCAGGTGCTTATTTTTCAGCTTCTCAGATGACCTTTCAAATAGTTGTCATACAGAATAGTCCTGGTTTATCGGGAATAAACAGACATAACTGCTGGACACTGGAGGTTTAAAGTATTGTTAAACTGTGAAAATTCAAAAGCAATGATGTTTTATTATTTAAAAACAAACGTGTCTTTTTATCATATTTTTCCTTGACGCATTAGTATTTGTTCAAGAATTAAAAGGCCATGAGCTTCTGTTTCTTTATGTTTACCTTGCAATTCTGCTTGACAAATGTTTATTTCTGAAAGAAAGTAAAATTGAGTATATTTAGGACAATAGAATCAATATTACCTCAGTTTGATTTTCTTTTAGGACGTTATATTTTTCCTAAGTAACAAATACCAGGTAACTTCCAGAAACAGGATTTAGATGACAGTTTTATGTTTTAGTGCGTATGTGTGTGTGCACATGAGCACGTGCATATATATAACTATATAAAATATATTTTCTTTTATAACAACATCTAAGTGTCTCTTGATTCAGCTAGTTCTATCATAGCAATCACATGTTGTAGGGAGCTCTTTTGTACCATTAATAATAACTAAAACACAATCGTCTTTTTAAGGAAGAGAAAGAGAAGAGGGAAAAGGTGGAATTTGAAAAGGGGGAAAATCTGTTCCTATTCCTTCCCTGAGGCTGAACTGTTTATCACTCTATCCTCATTCGATAAAAGTGAATTTTATAATAAAATTTTCCCTAATCGGGCACTGTCAGTGGAGGTGTCTTATCGCTGAGAGGAAAATGACACCGATCCTATCGGAAAACAGAAACGATGTCACCATGTTCCCAATCACAGCTCTTCAGCCCCCATATCTACCTTCTCCACAAACACCAAGCAGTGCTTTTTTCATAAGAACATCAAAACCGAGCAAAGTCATTAAAATTGCACCCGCGTAGAGTTGCAGGGACCAGCCGCACTAGCGCAAAATGGGATGTGGGAAAACAGACTCTCTAAATGTGCTAATTCCATTGTCACGTGTTTACGGCTTAATTTTAATCAGTTAAAAAAGCCACACATTGCAATAAATTGGCATTATCTTCTGTGACACCAGAAGACACAGTTGGTTCAAGGATTTAGAGGGTCACTGGCAACAGTATATAGTATTACAGACAAAGTATTTTTACGCTTGAACTGCGGTAGCTAAGGTACAATCCCCAGTTAAGACTGCAAACAAAGACTATAACCCACATTGCACTAAGTTCAACTTGCGGACCACCTCTATCCTGGATGGACTTTGTATGCAAAACAAAGAATTTCGAGAATTTTTTAAAGAGTAATTTATTCATCATATAAAAAAATTTTAAAGTAGCCTTTCAGTGCTGTCGCCTTACTGCATACTTGGCAATAGACCAATAGTCTTTTCCATAGGTCCTCTCAGTAGACTTGTCTTCCAGTGCTGATGTTTCATTGACTGTGTTTACGTTGACCGTCCGACTTGTGAGCCTAAACAAAGATACATTAACACGCTTGAGGAAATGCAAACAGAAAATAGTGTCATTGACAATTGTTGAAGGCCAACAATGAAAGACTATCTCTAATGGTCTTAATTTATTAACGTCAAATTAGCACCAAGATATTTTTACACAATTAAGTTCAGAAACTACTGAAGTAGAAACTGCTGGCAAATTTCATTTTAATTTGTTCCATGGGGTTATTCTTAGGAGATACATATTTCTATTTCAAAGAAGCACAACCCCTTGGATGTGGACTGGCCACTCTGCATAAGAATATCTGTGAGTGGCTTTGGGACAATAAGTCAATTTCCATGTAAATTGTCAGTACATTTAAACATTAGACATCATAAAGTTTGTTTTAAAACATCTACTAAAATGTTCAGAACTGTCTGACCTCTGTAGTTTGTGAAATAACAGTGAGGAGAAAAAAAAAATCCCAGTTTCAACCTGAAACTAGGTTGTTTTTTTTTTTAGTTGACAAATCTGACCTTGAGGGAGGAAAAAAAAAATGCAACCATAACTTTTATGGAATGAAAAGAGCTTTCAGAATTAAATCATTTGGCAGTGACTGAAAAAAATAAACATTTGAGTGGCTTTTGTTTTAATTTTGTTTAGCGCTTTGTTGATCTGTTTGTACCAAAAGCAATAGAAAGAAAAGACAAAGTAAGAGTGAACCAAATAGAAATAATGTTTCAGCGCATTGTGCTTGTCTTCACTGTAAGTTCAGTTTTCTATAGTCGATGTCAAATTGATCAGACTTCTGCTGCGTGATTGAAGTACACTTTTTAAAAACATCTCATATTGTGAAGTTAAAATGATTAAGTTGTAATGCCACTAAAACAGTTTTTCTGATTGCACTCACTTTGCCACAGAGGTTGTCTGAGTTATTGCATTTCTTCTAAACAACTTGAGTAAATTTACAGGGTCAATCCCTTTTTTAAAAAACTAATAGGGAAGAGGAATGAGTACAAATTTCGAACACAGTTCTTTTCTCTGCTAGGATTAGCAGCGGGTTCTGCATGAAGGGAGAGAAGTTGGGGACATGTAGGAAGGACTTCCCTCTATGATGACTCTTGGCTTTTTAAAGGAGACGCTCACAAAAAATAACAGGAACGTCAGTTGTGTAAAATGGGATGCTGGTTTTTGTTACGTGTCTAAAAACGGTTTCATTGATTTTGCTCAGACTTTACTACTGGCTATGGGTCTTGGTCGATGATTTTTTTTTCTTGTTTTCCTTTTTGAGGAGATGAACTAGTTTAAATTTTCATGTAGATACATACATATATATATATTTTTTTTCCTCATTGTGTGTTAATGGTAAAAATGTTGTCCAAGATGATGATTATGTGCTGCCTTAAAGAGAAACAGCTCCCCCTCTGTGTTTGACTGGAGACCCATAGGATGTGTTGATTGAAGGAGATTTATGGGAGGTAACGTGTTTATCAAGTTCTTACATGAGGTAGCAGAACAGGCTTTATTTAGCCTCCCTACACCATAAAATCAATTAGCCTAATACAATTGCTAAGTTGAAATCATGTTTCTGACTTAAAATTTGTAACGTATATATTCAGTGTCTTTTTGGGGAAGTCACTATTTTGAAGAGATTACAAATCACAGCGTCATAGTTATTAACCTGACAGAAAACAACTGTGGAAATAATAGTCCAGCCACAAAACACCATGCTTCTTTAGGTTTTTTGATAGTGGAGAAAATAGAACATTTTTAATCTATTTGGAGGCTATGTAAAATCAGTTAAAAACTATAATACTTCATGGTTAATGAAAAAGACCGTATTTTATTTATATTTCTTCTCAATTTAGTTTCACAAATAGCAGCTATGCATTAGAAGCTGAATTCTTTCATGTGAGCTCTCATTTTTAAAAACTGTATTGTGTTTTTAAACCCTATTCATAACTTACACAACTCACTATAGTGTACACATCAGTTAATGTTGTGTTATACTTTTCTACACATAGGCTGCGCCATTGAGCCACTAGTTAAAGGAATAATTCCAGTGCTGCCTGTAGTTTCGCAGAAATGGAAATTTGGACTGCATGGGAGTGAAAAAGACTGGCTTTCAGGTTTTTAAATGTTTGTTACCAAAATTAACACAGGGGGAAAAAAGCGTATTTTGATATACCTAACAAACATTTTTGGATCTTTTAAGATATTTCCTAATAATTTTAAATTGAATGCTTTTGAAAAACACATGTATTTTTTTTCAAGTTTTTAATTATTTATTACATCCCACAGACAATTAGAAAAAGCGTAAGAAAAACATAAATCTAGAACTACAATGTTTCATTTAAGCATGTGAAGTCATTTTAGTATTTTTATGTGACTGAAGATTATTTAAAATGTATTATAATTTAAAAGATACAGTATTTAAAAATAACTTGGAAGTGTCAAATATAATTAACATAAATGTGTGCTTAGAAATTTTACATTAAAATCTAACTATTCAAAAAAAAATAATAAAATCTAACTATTTAACTTCCATATCTGCATGAGAAATTTGTGAAGTCAAAGTGAATATTGTTTCTTCTCTCATGGAATATAAGAAACTTCAATAAACCTAAATTAAGAACTAGTTTGTTGTTATGAATATACACTGAATTTCCATTAATATTGGGACTAGTGGACATATAAAAAACTATAGTAATGTCTCTATTATATTTTTACCCTTTGGTTTAAGAATACTTTAAAATAATAGATTAAAATAATATTTACAACTATATTACATTTCAACCTAGATGTTTCTTGACCTTTATATATTGGAACACAAATTTTAAGTATAATCAAGTACTTTTGTTAAATATGTGAGAAAACTAAACTTTATGTGTAGGGTAAAACGTCATTCTTTGATCCTGGCATTTTGTAGATCTGCACATTCTGAAAACAGTGCTCTGGGACTCTTTCTTTGCATAAATACATCTTGTTTAAATCATTGTTTTTGGATTTAGTAGAGTGACTTTTTTGAGAAAAGTGAGGTATTTCTCTCTGCTAGTAGTGGAGAAGTTTGTGATTGAAAATCTAAGCAGTGATATTTACAGTTAACCCAAGGCACAAGTTCTGAAAGTGTAGTGTTGTTGCCAAATGTGGCTCTTGCTTGGATCCCCAAAATACAGAGCCCCACATGCTCCTGTTCATAAACGCTTCCTTGTGAACACCCCATGATTTCATATGTGAATCTTCAGGGTAGAGTTTATAAAAGTATGTTCTTCAACCAGTTCTGTGTTGGGGCGGTCTTCCCCAGTGTTTATTTATACTGAGGCTAACCTGCAGCCAATTTGGGCATAGTATCTAAGTTTACCATAAGAAAAAAAAAAATCTTACTTATAGCTAGTAAAAATCCATTCTGTGTAGTGCAACCTATTTTTGTAAAACACCATTTTTATAGCTCATAATGTAATTTACTTTAGAAAATGTGGTTTGTTAGGAGTATGATTTTTACCATTTTATGCATTCATAAATGAATGAATTCTGGGCACACAGTTCTATTTCTCATTACCAAGAATAGTATGATGTGAAAGGTTATTATTGCTTACAATTATATCATCTTAATTCTAGTAAGAGAAATAAGTCTGTGATATCAAATAAACATATTAGGGTTAACAGAGAGATTTGCAATTTACAGCATTAGGCTAATACCTATTTTATATCTTAGTGTATTTTATGTTATCAGTTATTTTTTCCTGAGAGTACATAATGATATCAAAGCATTAGCAGTGTAATTGGGGGAAGATGATTCTTCTTGGGTATCTGCCAAGTTGGATCATTGATATTGTTAGTTTGTTACTGGTAGAACACCTCTGTGGTATGATTTGAGATACTCAGTAGGTGCTATAGGGTAACCTGTCCAAATCCAAGAATAACAGTTATTCTAAAAGGTATGATAGAACATAGACATGTTAATGACATGTCTTTCTGTTAATGACCTTAGATCATAAGAATCTTTCTGGAAAGGAGATTGAAAAGGAGTAATAAGAATTAACACTTACACAGGGCTCACATCTATGTAGTACATGGGACTCGACTGGCCTTTGTTTATATGTTACTACATTTGAAAATGACTAGGTAGATTTTCACTATCTGGAGATTATATTTGTGATCATCTCACTTAAAATAAGGCTGTGTAATATAACCCAAATTCATTATGGGTCCCAAGGTGGTATTTCATAGCTGTTTCAGAGTGGCTAAAACTGAGGTATCAAGAGAAATATGCTATACCTGTTAAGATACTATGGACAGAGTGGGGGAAAAGTGTGTGGTTTCTAATATAAGCACCAAATTACAAATCCCAGAAAGAATTACACACACCAAGATGTGATGGAGCTGCTTTTCCTATTAGCAGCTCTGTGTAGCTGCACTCCAGGTGTGGAGCCAAGAGAATTATTTACCAAATGATGGCAAATGATTTTCCTTTGAAAGGTTGGAGAGTTCTAAATAAGATCCCCAATCTTATCCTATAGCAACCACCCAACAGCTAAAAATTACCATGTACAATTACTCTCTCTCTTTGAAATTCGTTTAAATGGTCATATTTTACTTACTTACATTGTTTATTCAATTTGGGGATTATCAAGACTTCATGCTTCTCCTCTTGCTTCCTATAACTCTCCTTTGACCACCTCTCCACTTCTGTGCTTTTCTGCCATGGAGCAGGCCCACTCAAGAGGTGAAACTCAAATAGGCTAATTATGTGCTTTCTAGAAACCCAAATAATAGATTTGTTGAGAAGGGGAACAACCATTTGTTGAGTGCCAAACATACACTTCGTTTGAGCTTCATAATTATCTTAAAAGGTAAGTTCTATTGCTCCCATTTTACAGATAGGAAAACTGAGGTCCAGAGAAGTGCCCAATCCAAATGAAGACCCTTCTGAAGTCAAATCCCTTACTTTGTTTCATTATCACATGCTAAAGATAAATTGTTTAGTTATCCCGATTGACTTCTAGTGTAGAAAACAGAATTGAAAGGCAAGTTGGAACATCTCTTGAGTTAATACTTTGAAGACAGTGGTTGGCATTTTCCCCTCTTCCTGAGCCAACTCCCACAGCAGCATTATCTATGATACTGCTGGCAGATAGGTGTACATTGGTGAGCATGAGAACTGGCTAGCAAGGAGGGTATCCAGGGAACACTTTGGAAGGTGGTGATGTGATGTTGCTGTGAGCCTGCTTCGGAAAGTGGGTAAAAACCCGCAACAGTCCCACCTGGGTGCTTACTAACAATGCAGCTGCCTGTGCCCCGGTGCTGATTGACCGGATCCAGATCTCTGGGGGTGTGGCCCAGAGGTCTTCACTTCCAAGAAGTAACTTCAGGTGCTTTACTGTAGCATACGAACTTCTGAGTGTTACTGCTTTCATGTATGAAATACGCACGAACCTCGGAGAACCTAGACTTTGAAACGCCACGTGCCTGTCTGCAAAGTCTGTTTTTTCTCTAGAGAATTGTCTTTTCTGTGCAAAGTGTCCATTTAGTACCACTAATACCCGACATTTTGGCGCTCAAACACTCGAAGACTTAATTAGAGGGGCTTATTCTTTAAAAGCCTACTGCACGGTATCTCATACAATAATGCTCCTACAATACAGTATGTGGCTTATTTTTTTTTTTTGGTCCTTTTTTAAATATGAAGTGAAATGTTGCCCTGAGCAGCATCATTTTATAATAGGAAATTATCTTTTGCAAAAAATGAGATCAGGGCATACATCTGGAAATCCAACAAACTCTAAACTGTGTGCACAATTTTTTTTTTTTTTTTAACTTTGGAAACTGATGGCTGCCTGAAGGCTGAATATTTAAGGTCAGTTTCCCTGTTTGCTTCATTTTCACCCCATGGCAAAGCAAGGCAAGACTTTCTATGGAAAAAAAAAAAAATGAAAGAAATAAAAGAAAGCCCAATATTGGCATTCCATTGGTAAAGATTGAGCCTAGAATTTCTAATCTTTTGAATATTAGAAATTATAATGTTCAGTTGATAAATTAGTACACAATATATTCAGATGCAAAGTTCAGTGAATGTTGACCCACATTTTGAGACATAAGCAAAAAGGTAGCAGCTTTAAATGAAGGGAAAAAAAGTATTTCAATAAAGTTTAAATTTGAAAGTGAAGTGTTGGGCGCCTGGGTGGCTCAGATGGTTAAGCTTCTGCCTTCAGCTCAGGTCACGATCCCAGGGTTCTGGGATCGAGTCCCGCATCGGACTCCCTGCTCAGCGGGGAGCCTGCTTCTCCCTCTGCCTCTCTCTCTCTCTCTCTGTCTCTCATGAATAAATAAATAAAATCTTTAAAAAAAAAAAGAAAAGAAAGTGAAGTGTTGTTCATATAGCTGCCTGAGTATCTCTGCGTACAGCATTTCCTTGAAGAGGTTCAAATGCCAGCTGAATTTTCATATTCATTTTTCTCACCAACTTCTGGTGTCAATAAAGGACATTTTATCTCATTGATGTTATTGTCTATCTCAGAATTTTCTCCACATTCCTCCTTCCTAGTTTTTGTTGAATGAACTGAGATAAGAGAGTTAACAAATAATAGACTAAAGATAACAGCGGTGGTAAACATTAATTGAGCAGTTACTGTGTGCCAGGGACCATGTCAAAGAGTTTACATAAATTATTTCATGTAACTCTGAAATAACTCTGAGTATTATTATCCTCACTGTACAGATGAGAAAATCAGCAACCAATGCAGCTAATATTTATCAAGCATCCTCTGTGTGCTGGGTACTGTACTGTGCTATTCCCTATGTTATCTTAATCTTCAAAGCTTTCTATTTGTGGTATTTGGGTATTTATCTTTATTTCACACATGAGGAAATTGAAGTTGAAGGACCAAGTGGCTTATTCAAAATGACAAGTAACTTATAGATACTAGAGATTCCAGGCCTCTTGATTCCCCATTCTACTTTGTGGTTGTCCTAAGCTGCATTTAAAATATCTTCCCCATCTTGTTTATTCTTTCCATGTTTATACTCCAAAGAAAAGACTAGTAAATATCCCACGTATCCAGTGATCCATCTTGAGGAAAACTATTCTTCTCTAGGGGACAACACTAACCTTGGAAAGATATCTTAGGATGCCTTAAAAAACCCCACAACAAAAACATCCATTATACCGTGGTGGTTGAGAGCATGTGCTTGAATTAGACCTCGGGTTAGGTCCTGCCCTACCACTTTCCTAGCTGTGTGACTTTGGGGGAAAGCTATCTCTCTATGCCTGAGTTTCAAACATCAGTCAAATGAAGGTAATGATAGCATTTTTGTGTACTTAGTAAGCTCTCAGTGAAAAGTATTAGTGGTGGTGGGCATTGTTGATGTTATTCCTTCAGTTAAATCCTTGAAAAGGTTTGTTTTTATGGTTCTTTAGTTGTTTGCTTATTTTTTTTTTCTCAGCCCTCAGCAGAAGGGTTAAATGAAAACAAAGAGGATAGACACCATGAAATAAGAGAATTACCATTAAAGAAAGAGTAATAAAACTGTCTTTAAACAATCAAATAATGGCTGCTTACAGTAATAACTTCAAGTCAATAAAAAAATGGAAATGTTCTCTATCCTTTGTTTAAGGAGACAATGAAGTGTATGCTAATGGTGTATTTTAGAAAATTCTCATTACTTAATCAAAAAAATCAAAATCAAAAAAATATTTGTTGCTTGAAGTTAAATCAGTTTTAATTATCTGGAAAGTTCTCTTTCCTAGATAATGAATCGGTACCCAACCCCTATAGTGCTGTAAGTTTATTAGGGGTGACAGATCCAAATGCTCTGAGGTTCATACATGTAATAGAGTGAGTTGTGCTTACCGTCGCTGAATTTGAAGGAGCGTGCCCCCACCTAAAAACATTTGGTGTTTAAAAACATTGTGCTGAAGGAAACAGTTGACAAAACCAAAAGACAATTACAGAATGGGAGAAGATATTTGCAAATGTCTTATCAGATAAAGGGCTAGTATCCAGAAGCTATAAAGAACTTATCAAACTCAACACGCAAAGAACAAAAATCCAATCAAGAAATGGGCAGAAGACATGAACATACATTTCTCCAAAGAAGACATACAAATGGCCAACAGACACATGAAAAAATGCTCAACATCACTCAGCATCAATACAAATCAAAACCACGATGAGATACCACTACACACCAATCAGAATGGCTAAAATTAACAAGTCAGAAAATGACAGATGTTGGCGAGGATGCGGAGAAAGGGGTACCCTCTTACACTGTTCATGGGAATGCAAACTGGTGCAGCCACTCTGGAAAACAGTATGGAGGTTCCTCAAAAAGTTAAAAATAGAGCTACCCTACAATCCAGCAATTGCACTACTAGGTATTTACCCAAAGGATACAAACATTGTGATTCGAAGGGGCACCTGCACCCCAATGTTTATAGCAGCAATGTCCACAATAGCCAAACTATGGAAAGACCCCAGATGTCCATTAACAGATAAATGGGTAAAGAAGATGTGGTATACACACACACACACACACACACATAATGGAATACTACTCAGCCATCAAAAAATTGAAATCTTGCCATTTGCAATGATGTGGATGAAACTAGAGGGTATTATGCTAAGCAAAATAAGTCAATCAGAGAAAGACAATTATGATATGATCTCACTCATATGTGGAATTTAAGAAACAAAACAGAGGATCATAGGGGAAGAGAGGAACAAATAAGACGAAACGAGAGGGAGACAAACCATAAAGAGACTCTTAATCATAGGAAACAAACTGAGGGTTGCTGGAGGGAAGGGGGGGTAGGAGAATGGGGTAACTGGGTGATGAATATTAAGGAGGGTATGTGATGCAGTGAGCACTGGGTATTAGACTGATGATCACTGACCTCTACCTCTGAAACCAATAATACATTATATGTTAATGAATTGAATTTAAATTTAAAAATTTTTCAAAAACAAAGCAAAACCATTGTGCTGGCCAAACAGATGTGATTGGAACCAGTATTCAGCCCAAAGTGAATGCCCTGGAGTGAATTGCGTCCATGGCCCTTAATGCTCACTAGCTGTGTGAATGTTCACCTTGTGCGCTAACTGCTCCATTACCTGAAATACTCTAAGTGCCTTGGGAGTGAAGACTAAATCTTAGACCTCTTTATCACCCCCTTTTTCCTGCCCAATGCCCTGCACTTGGTGGTTCAACAAGGCTTGCTGATGACAGAGGGTGTGTTTATTGGGGAAAAGCTGTATTCATGAAATCCACCAAACAATAATCATGAAATTGTTTCATTATTCGACATAAAAGGACAATACATTTGCATGTTTGGTGAAAATATTCAACCCCAAGAAATGAAAAGGTAATAATACATCACAAAGGAGATTTACTCAGCTGCTATCTATCCTACCTACCTGAGAGGCAGTGTAGCGTTAAGTGGGAAGACCATGGAATCACAGAGATTCAAATTTTAATTTCAACTTCACCATGTCCTGTCTATGTGACTTTAGGAAAATCATCCACTCTCCAATTCCTTCCACTTCTGGAGATCCCCACATTTTCTAGCAAGCAGTAATGTGTTAAAAATGTATGGTAGTAGAGGTATGCGTATGCTCTGTGAGAGGGCCCTTCAGAATAACAAATGGCCTGAAGTGGGGCAGTAAGTCTTACTCCAGTAAACAGTAAAACTCCTTCCCCTCTCTGTTTTCTCTTTTTTAACACTGAAATAGAACTAGTGCCAGGCTCTAGTTTAACTTTGGTTTTGTACTTTAATAGTGCTCCCCAGAAGCTTCAGGATACAATAGGATAAATTGGTAAAGTGGTAGATTCTTTTTCTGAATGTAACCTTTTATCCTCATAGATCTCTGCAGGTTCCTAGTAAATACTGTAGTTTTAATTCTGTTTCATCTTAGTTACTTATGTTACAGTACTCTAAATCATTGTGTATTCTAAGTCATCATTTCCCAGAAATTTGAGTTCAAAAAATAAAATCAGATAAATCAAGTGACAGGTGCTCCGTGAGGCACTGGGATGAGCATGAATCAAATAGGCAAGACAAGGAAACCAGTGAGTAGCGTGTAGAGGGGGGTACTGCGTCAGGGAAGGCTTCAGTGTCCTGGTCTAATTACAGAAATTTCCAGATGTACAAAGGAAAATGCTAGATGAATTTGGCTTGGCTGGTCCTAAACTCTATTGCTGAATTGTTTGAATGGTGGACCCCAGTATTAAACCCCGATAGTTCATTTTCTCCTTGAAACGATTTAGTGCACCCATTCCATTTTAACAGATAAAATAATCGAGGCCCGGATGGATGTGTGAAGTGACTGGGCCATGTTTACACAGCCAGCGTGTGGCAGAGGAAGGATCTAGATTCCAGGTCACTGTTGTACTTTGCTTCACTAACATGCAATTTCCATGACCACAGGGACCTTGTATGGTTTGCTCACGACTGTGTCTCTCTTTGGTGCTAATAGTAGGCACTAAATAAATATCTGTGGAATGAAGGATTGATTTCTCGCTTGAGATTTCACAGCCTAAAACTCTTCTTGTTTTCTCTCACCTAATGATGTCTTTCCCCTGGTGCTGCAAACTGATGAAAGTTGGTGGTGTTTCTGTGGCTCATTTTCAGTGTCCGATTTTCTGATACACAGATCTGATTTCCGGAGCTTTTCATTAGAATCTTTTTAGATGTTTTTATAAATGCACAAATCAAGATATTCTTTGTGTGTATTTAAATGTCATTGATATTTATCGTCTCTTTGCAAGAGTGGATTTTGATAACAGCCCGAGGTGCGGGGCTTTTCTTCCTTCTTCAGTAAACGTTTGTTCACGTTTTCAAGAATGTTTGGTTCCTCTTCGTCCCTCTTGTATGTGCCCTCCAGGGAATCATGCTGGCTTCATTTTTCTAGTTCAGTTGAATTAGTATCACCTTCATTTAAATTAGAAATTTTTTAAAGTAATTACAGAACGAAATTATCTTTTACTTTATGAAATTAATTAATGTTTAGTATATAACTTGAAGGATGGTGCTCTGTTTTTCCTGTTATTTACAATGATACAGTCATAAAATTATTTCATTGCCTTATTTTCTAGGCAGCACTGGAGCCCACTTAAGCCATTTTGCCAAATAGTCTTCATATTTTTAAGCCTTTAAGTCTTTCTGTTAAATTAGTACTATTACCTTATTTTAGATGATGTCTTCTTAAAGTGAATCGTTTACAATTACCTGTTTATTGTACGGGAAATGTAAACCTGCCAGGTTTTCTTAAGGATTTTTCTCTGTTCATTCTATATGTTGATCTTTTGCCCATTCCTATCCTGCCTCTTCTAAAAGGACCCAAACCACCCATTTCTAGTTGTCCGTGACTCTTCCCTGCGTATGTTCTACATCCTGCGATTTCAGCATGCATTGAGTGATCAGATGATTTCTGAGTACCTAACAGGAACCGTGCACTGTGCTCATGTGCAGGCAATGCCCATCTTTAATAGCCTCAGAACTGTGCCGTTCTCGAAGTACAAAGTTGGGATCTACAGAAAATGAAATATGTTTCAAAGTGGAGTGTGTGGCATTAACAGTAAAGGAAAATCAGGAGGAGGAATAGGTTTTGGGGAAAAGATATCAGTTGAGTTGAAGGTATCAACAAGGTGCCCAAGTAAGGTCATTGAGCCGACAATTGCAATGTGAAAATTGAAGCTTAGGAATGAAGTTAGAGTTGGATATATAACCATAAGTCATCCACGGAGGGGTGATAATTTAAGCCTCCGTATTCTAAACCTTAGCCATTTGAGGCCGATTTGTAAGCTTTTTGTCATGTTTGAACAATACTTATACTCTTATTTAATTAATATTTTAAAATATACTGTAAATTAATTCACTTTTTAAAAGCATAGCCCCATTCTAAATACTAATATCTGCGAAACTTTGGGTTTGATGTGTAAAAGGTAAAACTTTTTAGGATAGTCTTTGAAATAAATACATAATTACTGTATTTCATGATTGTAAGATGCACATCATTTCACAATTTACCATTTCTGAACTTAGGGTGTTTTACAGTTGATGGCATCGTACAAACCGTAGTGGTGATGTATTTGTCATTGCCAGCACATGAACCATCATGCTTGTTAGTCCCAGTGGCATGAGTAAAAACCCACAGTCCCTCAACATTTCAGTCAACAAACCATTGAAAGATCTTTAGAGAAAAAAATATAAATTTTATTTATTGTCTGAAAACCTTACCTTCCAGTACAATCAAAAAACACTAACATGGAAACTGACAGAATGGGTGTTGGCAACATAGAAGAGAATCCTAGAGAGAGTAGTTGAAGACATTCAAGAAATGCTGCACTCCAGGTGCTCTTGATGGCAGGGAGGATATTGATGCCTAGGAGTTGAAAATTGGTTCACAAGAGTTGGACACTGTGAGAAAATTCTAGGAAAACTATAACCCATTTGTTTTGTTTATATTTTCCTCTTTGAATCCACAAGAATGGCGTGTGGTGTGTAAGAGAATCTCTTTAAGTGAGTAATCTAAAAGAGCTCTTTGAATAAGTATATAAAATAAAAATATTAAGTGATAAGAGAGCCATTTTCTAAGTAGTATATAAAAAATGGTGCTTCTTACAATGGATGCCATCCAAGGTCAGATTAAACAAAGTCTCCAAATAAAAAAAAAAAAAGTCAGTTCATGTTCCACTTAAAGTCATCTCATAAGTACTACTTTATGGAAGCACATTTAAGCCAGGGGAATAAATAAGATCACCAAAAGAATATTTATACAGAAGAAAAGAGCCTTAGAACTCCGAGGGAAGTCTGCATTTTGTGGGACAAAGAGGAGTCAGAGAAATTAACCAAAGAGGGCTAGTGGTTGACTCACTCTTGGGCAGTGCAGTGTCATGGAAGCCAAAAAAGGAGAGATTTCTCAAGAAAGAGAAGTAACTTAGAATAATCAAATAATTCAGAAGACCTGGCGAGTACTCGAACAGACAAGAAATGGTGGTTTTGAGGATTAAGAGAGTGTGTGTGGGGGGGTTAATTCTAGACTTTGCTTTTTAAGAAAAAGTGAGTAGAGAAATAAAAAGGGATTCTTCATAAGGATCAGAATTACATTTTTTTTTTCCTTAAGTTCGAGGTAGAGAGCCCTGAACATGTTTTGGGACCTAGAGGTAGGAACTGAAAGAGAGCTGGTAATGCCATCATGAAGGATAATAGCTGATATAAGGCCCAGCAGATGTGCAGAGGGATGGAACCAACAGCAGAAGTCGAAGGTATAACCTTAGAAAGGAGAAACATTCCTCAGAAGTAGAGATGAAGGAAGAGGAAGTTTAGAATGGATTTTGAATAATGTTGAGTTAGAAAGGAAGGAACTATGGAAGGATCACCATGATTTGAAACAAGGAACCAAGTTACTCCCTGAAGGTGAAGGATGGGTTCAAGGGCTTAGGAAGAGTGTGGAAAAGGTTCAGAACAGTTGCTGTAGGAAATGTCAAGGAGACTCAACATGAGCAAGATCAGAAATGGCTGAACTATGCAGGAGTCCAGCTGAGTTCTGGGAGCATGAATTCACTAGTATGATTTCATAGGCCTCCCCACGATTGCCTGGCAGACCAGGAGTAGGAGCCAAAAAAGCAAACAGTGGAAAGTTGATGCCTGTTGAGAACTGGCAGAGTAGGAATGACAGGAGAACAAAGGGGAGTGATTGTAGGGTAGTAGTGAGTGCAAAGTTGAAATGGCGAACTGTGGGAGGTAGGCCAGATGGGGAGGCAAGGGGAGGCCAAACCATGGTGATGGACAGGAAGAAAAGGGGGGCCTTGGGTGATTGACACTCACAGTGTGCACCAAGAAGGAAGAGAAGGAATGCAGGAATCCAGTTGGCTGAATGGAGATTTTGAGAATTGCAAGAGATTTTAAAAATAGAAGACTTGGGAATAACTATGTGCCAGAATTAGATACGTACATGTCTTCCCAGAAGCAGTATGTAGCCTGGTGGTTAATAGCAATAGATTTGGATTTAAATCTGAGCCCAACTCTCATTTATACAGTGTGACCACTCTGGACATAAGTTTGCCCTCCCCACATTCACTCTGCTTCGTTCCTTGGATGACCGACTCTGTATAGACCACACCAACGGGCTTTCTTTGCCCTCTGGGTTCCAGTTAAGTTCACCCAGCAGGGAGCACTGGCAGGACATAGAACACCAGGAGGAGAATAAGGTTGGGGTATAAATTATCTTGGCTCTCTCTCTGTGGGATTGTAGTGGGCTGGCTGCATCATTCTGTCTACATGGCCCTTTCTTTCAGAGTGTTAGTAACCACTTTCTCCCCTCCTGTCTTCAACCCAGGGGTGGTAACTTGCCCCAGGCTAATGTGCCAGGACTTGTGGTTTCCCACACTTTTAAATAGTCTCTTTATTATAGTCTGCTTAAATTACCCAATTTGATTATGTGATCTGTTTTCTGTTGGTACCTCTGATAAAAATCACCTTGGGCAAATTACTTAGGCTCTCAGCCTCACTTTTCTAATTTGCAAGATTGAGATAATAATAGTACCTACTTCGTAGCTTGGGTAGAAGGATTAGATGTGATCATGTAAAATCCTTACATAATGCAGGGCATTTAGCTCTTAATAAATGATGATGATGACGTAGTATTAAGTCTGGAATTTCCATTCATCCATTTGTAGTTTTGTAGAGATCTACAGGTCAGGGATTGAATGTTTATATTAGCAAGTAGTTATTTCCTGATGCATCCTCATAAGGTGGTAGAATTGAAGGGACAAATTGGAGAAGGAGAAACTCTAGCTACCTTTATAATCTCTCTTTAAAAAAAAAAACTTTATAATCTCTATTAGTCCCTCCTGCCAAAGGCCCTTTAGATTGATCATTTATGGAAGAAGAAACCAAATATGCAAAATGTTCTACACTGCAATTGGAATCTCTAATATACAATCTAAATAAAAAGAGTGTGCTTCATATGCAAATGCAGCCTCAAGACAACCTCCCTGACTCATCCTTGACACACTCTTTCCAAGAGTCCCCATTTAGTGTGGAAATTGTAGAACCACCACTGGTCCTCTTGCTTGTGGAGCCTTCTCTGGTTCTCCTGATTACATGGCTAATTGTGAAACCTTTGAAGGCATGGTTGTGCCTTTTAGGTGGCACAAAAGTAGTGTTTTTTTAAAAAACTGGGGGTTCAAAAAGAACTTTGGTGGAGAAGCTCAGAAACTCTTATTTTCTTTACTTGCTAAGACTTAACAAGGCAATACTTAGACTTGGTTAAGTGTTCTGAATTACTAATCCATAACAATAATGCCATCTTATACTTGGCGTAGCGCCTTTTCATTTGAAAGTATTTTTAGGCACTTCTCAAAAGTATAGACATTGTCATACCGTGAATGTGAATCCTCTGTGAGGCCAGCCACCAGGAGACCACCATCGTGGACCAGACTTTGAGGGACACCAGTGAGCGTATCTTCCCTGTTGCAGCCTCTAGGCAAATAAGGCCCTCTAAGCCTTCATCGGGGGCCCACTCAAGTTTGCCACTGACCGTGATGCGCGGGAAGGGGGCATTTCTGCTAACACATATATTCACGTGTATTCACATGTATTCACTGGAGCCATCCTGTAAACTTCATAAAACAGTTCAGTGGTTTCATGTTTCATGTCCTAGGTGCATGCAGGTGGGCATCTGATAGAGATACAGGAGGAGAAGGAGAATGGTAAAAGCGGGGAGCAGAGATCTGGAGCGCAGTTCCCAAGGCTCAACTCGTGATTTTGTGATTCTCTTGTGTTTCTTGGCCCTGGTGCTGATGATAACAACAGGCTCTACTCACCTAGACGCCATATGTAGTGTTAAAGCCAGGGATAACAACTTGATTTGGGTAATGTCTTGTTTTTCAGTCTCTCAGTTCCCTAAGTTTGATTTTCGAAAACCCTCAAATCCGGAGGCCATTTCTCCATTGGATATATTTATGTGTCTGTCCGCTTTATCAGGAATGTGGTTGCATTCAGGTCTGTTGTCCTAAGCGCCTTTGTTGGTGGCTGCATTCCACGCGGTTCAGTCTTTCAGCCCCATGTATTTACTAACTATTCAAATGCCTTGTGGTATTCACACACAGATTATGTAAAATAAAAAAAATACATTATTAAGGCAGTGGATGCTGTGAATGGATTATTACAATTTGCCTATCATGGTAATGGCACCTGTTAGAGGTGTGATACAAAAGGCAGTGACAGGCAGTGTAATTTAGTCATTGTGGCCATTGTACTGGATGGCTGGTCAGTTCACCAGGCAAGTACAAAGGAAGCAGTGTTATAGCAGAGCAGGGGTGGGGACGCTTAATAGAGAGAGCTGGTTGTGTACTGAAAGAGACTTTTGGTGGAGGGCTAACTCCCAGGGGGCAACTTCGAATGAGTTGAAAAGAATGAACAAAAGTACAAAAATGGTGCAGGTTTTCCTATTTCAGCTCTTAAAGTGACAGACGGGTTATGTGGGTGCACATTGCCAACACTTTCTGCTAAGAGAGCTTCTTTTCAAAATACTCTGCCAACGTTGCCTTGTCGTATGGCAGTCGCATATAATGTACTCTTTGCTTCCCCTATATGTAAAAACATACCATGTCAAAGTTCAGATCTAACTGGCGTAGGGGACAGATGCACGGAAGTCGGAGAAAACCACTTGTTTCCAGCCTACAACAGTATTTGAAGAGCGCGTAACTGTGGATTCAGGAAGAATGTAAACTCGTATGTCCTTGTCCTCTATTAATTTTTCTGTTCTCCTTAGTATTGTTTAATATCATGAGTGGTTTGGCTCCCAGTCTGAAAAATTCTGGCATACTAACAGTCAGTGTAATTAAGGCTGAGCTTTGGCGTCAGGATAGGTAACAGAAATTAATAGTAAGAGTTTAGGAAGCATATTTTCTCCTTACCTCAAGAACTCGTGATGTCACGCTGTTTCTCAAGGCACTACTCAGAAATACTTGAGAGGGGAATGAGGGAAAGCACAATAAAAAGGATCCAACATGCCGAGGTGACTTTAGTATCCCCAAATAATATGTCTCGGGTTCCCTTCTGGAAGGATGCCTAATTGACTGCTGTGCCTCATCTCCTTATAATGTCAGGCATAGTATACCTGTGATGTCAGGGATGGTACAGGATGTGCCTCTGGAAGCAGCAACTTCCTCCACCTGTCTTTTGCTTGCTTTACTGTCCCAATTCAAGTAATGACTGACAACAAACTGTGCTCTTCTCAGGGTGGATATTGAATTCTTCTTATGGGCCGGTACTGTGCTAGGCTCTTTATAAGCATTTCCTCATTTAATCTTTGCACCAACCTATGGAGTATACAGAGAATTACTATCCCCATTCAACAGATTAGAAAACAGAGGATCAGGGAGTTTCCATAGCCTACTTATGTGCAGTGAGTTGGAATGATATTTTCACATTCTCTCCATGTTTGTGTGTGTGTGTGCGCGCGTGTGTGTGTATAGACAGACACGCGCACGCACACACACACACACACACACACTTTGGTATATACAAACAGTACATTTAATTCTACAGTGTCTTGGAACAAAGTAACCAGGATACATTTGTAATGATAGTTGACAGGGTTTTGGAAACTGAATTGTGAAAATTCATCATAAGATTCCAGAATCTTATCATGGAATGAACTATCAGCATTTTGTCCCACAAATCATTTTAATGGCACATGCTACATGAACTGGGTCCATTATTAAACTTATGTAGACTATCTAATGCTCCTGGGAGCCAGCCCGGTTTTAATAAAGGGCCACACAGAAGAAAATTTATGCTACAAAGTGTCGGTTCATGTCTCCTAACTTGTGTAAGTAGTGTTGCCGACAGTACTAGGCATGTGTGAATGGGCGAGGTGTGCCACTGTTCCAAATCACTCATGTGGAGCTCTGGCCATCAGCCCAATGAAATGGGTGTGCCACTTAGAAGGGTGCCAACTGAGTAGATGCAGTTGTACGATATTTAAAACATTTTGTACTTTGCTGCGTAGAACAGCTATTACAGTTTGTTACTTTTCTTTGCACTAGTTTTGACACACGAACACTCTTAACTGAGAAAGAATGTCATTTTCACAAGAGAACTTTCTGTACAATAAAGTTTAGCATTTATAGTCATCCTGACATATGCAATGGTTTGATAAGCTTGAATATTCTAATAGGCAGAAGTTCCCTTTTTCCTGCTTCCTAGAAATTATCCCCAAGTTTGCAGAGTAGCCAGGGAGAAAGATAGAGGGGTTTATTTCTGGCATCAGGTTGTACAAAGAAACAATGAAAGGTTATGGATTTTCAGGAGGTTGTGTCACACGCCTGCCCCGCCTCTGCATCATAATGTCAGTAGCTGTGGAGTGAATTAGCATGTTGACATACTGCATGTAAACAGTATTCCAACAGCTGTAAAGTAGCGCTCAAGCAGAAAAAGCGTTGGGTGTTTTGGACAGACAGAAGCAGAGTCAGAGATCAATATTCTCTAGCTTAAAGATCGCACTTACGTCTGATAAAACCACCTGGGTTTCCTCAGCAGCTGAGGTCAAGGATGTGGCCACAAACCCGTGTGCTCATCAGACTGTTGGAGTCAAGTCCTCTGTTTGTATACAGTGTATAAATGGTAATGTGGATAAACACTGCCCTCTCCAACCACATAATTACGTCGATTGCTGAAAAAACCAAGAAATGTACCAAAATATCACAGGAA
Source organism: Mirounga leonina (assembly GCF_011800145.1). Taxonomy (NCBI): domain Eukaryota; kingdom Metazoa; phylum Chordata; class Mammalia; order Carnivora; family Phocidae; genus Mirounga; species Mirounga leonina. The sequence continues at coordinate 36,512,688 of NW_023270265.1, forward strand.
AGCTATTTCTAACACGACTTTGCTCTTTATGGCTAAGTGGCCGCCACCGGTTTTTTTTTTTTTTTTTTCCTTCTTCTAAATTATGTGTTCTTGTTTCAAGCATTTAGATGATGCAAAACAGATTTTTGTGGCAACATTCTTTTTCGCAGCCAAAAAAGCATTCAAGGAAGCTCTGTGCTCCTAAGTTGCTATTTATTCTGGACCGTTTGTGTTATCGGCATAAACTCATCTCATTTTAAAATGGGAAATAAACCCCCTTTTTTAGGTTGTTTCTTAGAACTGCTAATCACACCAGTAAGCAAAAGCAGAAGTTTTTACATTATTAGTCAGAAATGAATAAGAGTAAGTGAACCTAATAGGTACACAAAATAAAAACCCCTTTATTGTTTTCCTGCGGGGCTCTGAATAAAGCAGATTCTTTTCAACAGAGATATGCTAGTCCCTCATCCAGATAAGATAATGGATAATGTTGTGGTGGCATCTGACCTATAATCTCAAAAAGAAGGAATAATTTCATTACCAGTCTTTGACATCAACTTTCTGATCTCTCGTTTTCCCCTCCTTCGTCTTTTCCTTTATCTCCTTTCCTGTCACTTTTCTCTGCCTCTCCTCCTCTCACCAATCTCCTTAGAAACAATTGTGGTTAACAGAGTCGGAAGTCAAAATAGTTACTCTCATAGCCATGGTAAAAAAGACCAAAGTAAACAAATTCACAATTTTTCATTTCCAACATCTCCATTTTGCACATCCTATTATTATGGCACTTAGTTTTAGGGTAACCACTGGTGATTTAGTTGTCTAAAAATGGCCAGTGGTTTTTAGCAGCAAACATGTTTTATTCTTTCAGGGACCTTGAAATTTTAAACTCAGAAATTCCACATCCAGAAACTTAGCTTGTTCTAGCACCATCCATTTATATATGTAAGTTCACATGGTCATTTGTTCGTCGGACTTTCTTAGGCATGAGATTTAGGATCTGAGGAGGGTGTCCTGTGTTTCGATGGGTCCTGATGCTATATATGGAATACAAACCCTCTTGATAGGCATTAAAATCTGTTGTTGCAAGAATTCTTCAATTAAGTACAGTTTGTGGGAAAATACTATTTCTCTGTTTCTGGCATTTCCAAAAGGGTATTCAAGGTTCCTTCACTCTATAAACGTTCTGAGTGAACACTATTTTCCGAAGATTCATGTAACACATTTAATACTTGCCATGTGCCTGCTATTGCAGTCATCATTGTAGAAACTCCAGAGGAGCACAATGTATGTTCTCAAGAGTTGACAGCATCCACAGAAGGAAAGTTAAACAATACCAGAGTAAGAGCTGGGGTGGAGACTGGCTCACAGAATCAGGGCAAGTATGACTAAGGGGAAGGAATTGGAAAGAAAATCGGGAGAAAAGTACCTAGCTCTAACTGTTGTACGTTAATGAAGAGGAAAAAAAAAAAAGAAAAAAGATAAAGCTTTTGATGAAGGAGAGCATGTGAAGTGGTTGCATTAAATGGAATTCCCTGAAATTTGATATCAAAAGATACCTCGGCAGAAAATGTTGAACATTTACTTCCATTAAGTTGCATTTCTTAAAGAACTGAATGCAGTGAGCACATTATCAAGGCTATTGCCATAATTTGAATGGATTAATTAGCAAATGTACAAATACCACTAATACTCAGAATTAGGTTCTGAGGGGCATAACTGGAATTATAGAAATGTATGACAAAAACCTAATGGGCTTTTTGAAGGTTATTTTTCCCTTGATGTTAAGACAGAAAGAAAATGACTTTTAGACTTCCTTTCTTCTCCCCCCTCCCTCCAAATTCCTGAACTATTTTAAGTTCTTCTGATGCTTTCTTGTATCCTTAGTGCATTGTTTTAAGCAGGAGAAGGGTGTGTGTGTGTGTGTGTGTGTGTGTGTGTGTGTGTGTGTTTATCCTGAACTTGTGCTTTGTTGGTTTTAGTAAAATAAGGTTTAAAAGCCAAGTCTTTCCCACTGAAATGAAATTAAAAACCACTGCTGCTGTGAGGTCATGAAAGAAAAATGGGGTGGATTTAGGCAGGAAAATTGTGTAAAGAAAACTTTATGGGGCTTTTAAAGGAGCTTATGCAGTGTCTTCTAACATGAACTAAGCTGCGAGTGTGTGTTGGCCATCTCTACGTTGAACTTAGTTGTAGGGAAGGAAAAAGCAGACAAGCAACAGAAATATATATGGAAATATGAGTGGCTTTGGAGCAAAAAGCAATAAATATAGTTTTCCATTTCTTCTAAAATAGTTGTAATTTAGGCTGTATCATTATGGTTTTTTTTTTCCTTTTGAGAAAAAAAGACTGATTTCTAAAGCAAATCAGCAGTAAAAGTAGTAACTATAATAAATTTCAGAGTATTACTTCAGGATAGCATGGTCATGGGAAGTCCTACTTGTTGAATGTTTGAAGTCATTCAGTGAAAGACTGATAATATTATGTTGTAACATGTTTGAAAATTAGTTTCTCTATTCAGTGTGGAGCTACTCTACAATTTCTTTTGAAATGAATGACAATACCCCCTTACAAATCGAGAGCATAAAGAAGGATGAGGCTGTGTTTCACTCCGGATGGTTTAAAGGCAGGCTCTTTCCTGAGTCTGTCTTAGAACCGCGGGTAGAAAGTGATGGGGAGTAGAAATGCATGAAAGGTAAGTTTTATTAGCCTTGCAAGTCCATATCCCTCACATAGGCCGTCATTGTGTGGGCCTTTCATGCACCGTAATGTGTGTTCAACACTTTCTCTCAACTGGCAGCATTAACTTCCGTGCACGTCATCACTGTGTCATGAGTGTGTTTAATCACATTGATCCTTTATTCCAGGCTTTGTCCAGCTTTCTTACCTCTCCTGACACCTTTACTCACTTGCAGAACACAGTTCCTGGCAGAGATGGAAGTATTTATTTCAGTGGGAAAGCCTCAGTGCAGTTTCCTATAAGCACTTTCCTTACATGTTTCTACTCTTTGCTTCCTTATCGTGTTTTTTTTTCTTTTCAAAGTTTTATAAAAATGAAGGTGCAAATGTTGAAGATCTTTGCTTCTAAGAGAACTATTTTGTTTGCCTTACGGTGTCTGAGAACTGGTTTGTCTTCCTAAAACTAAAACCCCTCTCCTCTTATTAAATGGGGGAGGGGGGCAGGAGAGGAAATGAATTGCAGAGTGTAACATCTGACATATCTAAAAATAATAGTAATGATAATAGCTGACATACGTCAAGCACTCGCTATGGTAGACATTGTTCTAGGTGCTTGACAGGTATGAAGTCTTCACGACAACCCTCCGAAGTCGGTATTATTTTTGTCCCCATTTATAGTGAGGAGGCCACGAGGAGTTTGGTGATTGGCCGAACGTAGCACTACTGGAAAATGGTAGAACAGGGATTTCAACTAGCAGTCTGATATCAGAATCTGCATTCTTGACCAGGAATTATTACAACACACATGAGTATTAAGTCAGAAGAGAGAAAATTTTATGTTACAAAAGCCCAAATTTATTTCATGACAATTGCAATGTGTATTTCCTTAAACTTGGTGATTTATAGTTTTCTTCCTTTTTATAGATTTAATGTGTATAGGGATTGAAGGGCCAAACCTTAATGTTAGGGTGCTATTTAAGAGTCGATCTCTAGTTTTCATGACACAATATTTTTGTACTTAGAATATGAACTCAGTAACTGAACCTGGCTTACTTTTCCACTCAGACATTTTTACCCAAATCTCTATTAGAGTTTTTTTGAGTCCTAGCCATGTTTCTTGATGTTTAGCATGATAGGCAATTTGGTAGCCACTCAAAAACTTGTATATGGGTGAATTGATATTAAGGATTTTTTTTCTTGTTCAGAGCTGATAATGGGAAGGTATGTTTAATGAATCAGAGAAAGTTCTAAAGGGGAGAGTAGAGTATTGGGGATATATATAAATATATATATAACTTATTTATTGCCTTAGACCAGAGATTGGAAGCAAGAACAGAAGATTCAGCCAGAATATTTAGTGTACAGAAAGATAGGCACAACTCAAGGAAAAATTCACTTCAGCTAACATAGCTCTGTTTGGGGCTGTGATGGTAGAGGAGTATGCAATGTGCTGAGCATATAAAGCACAAGAACTAGGCTTCCTATTGTTTCCTCAGAATTATGTTACAAGAGTTAGCTTTCAGAAACAACTCATATTTCTTTATTATATGAAGTTTACCTCCTCAGAGCCTTTACTGCCTCTCGCTGGCAAGATAAAAATCCAGACATTTCAGCCTGGTATTTAAGGCCCTCAAGCTCCTTCCCCTTATCTCCCAACATCTATGCTCCAACCATATCATCTGGACTATCCTGCACATTATTTGGTGGACAGAATGGCCCCCAAACATGTCCATTGCCCAATCTCTGGAACCTGAGAATATTTTATAATACATGAAAAAAGGGCCTTTGCAGTTGTAATTAAGGTTACAGAACTTAAGATAGGGCAAGTTTCCGTAACCTGCTGAGCCCAATCTAATCACATGAGCTCTTTAAAGAAAAGAACTTTCTCTGATTAGAGGCAGAGGAGATCCAGCCGAAGGAAAAGTTGGAGAGATTTGAATTATAAGGAGGACTCAGAGTACCTTTGCTGGTTTAAAGGTGGAATGGGCAATGTGATGAGGAGTACAGATAGCATAAGGGGCTGAGAGAGATCTCTGGCTGATAGCCAGCAGAGAAACAGGGGCCTCGGTTGTAGAACAGCAAGGAGCAGAATTTGGCCAACAACCTGAATGAGTTTCAAAGTGGATTCTTCTCTGGAACCTCCAGAAGTGAACACAGCCCAGGCAACACCTTGATTTTGGTCTTGTAGGCTGCAGAGCGGAAGAAGCAGTCATGCCCACCTGGACCTCTCACCTTTAGAACTGTTAGATAATAGGGGCACCTGGGTGGTTTAGTCGGTTGAGCATCTGACTCGTGATTTCGGCACAGGTCATGATCTCAGGGTCATGAGATCAAGCCCCAAGTTGGGATCTGCACTGAGCATGGAGCCTGCTTAAGATTCTTTTTCCCTCTTCCTCTGCCCCTCCCCCTGCTCACGTGCTCTCACTCTCTCTAAAATAAATAAATCCTTAAAAAAAAAAAAAAGAACTGTGAGATAATAAACTTGTGTTGTTTTAAGCCATAAGTTTAAGTTTGAGGTAATTTGTTATAGCAGCAAATGCCCTTTCTTCATGCTTTCTAATTATCTGTTCATCCTCTAAGGCTTGACTCAAATGGCATTTCCTCCATGAAGGCTTCCATGGAAGTCCCAGTAAGAAAAATCACTCCATCTGTCAATGTCATTGGGTTTCTGTGCCTCTCCGATGGCATTTCTTCGTTAGGCTTGGTGTTGAATTTAGCTGTTTGCCTTCATCTCTTCCCTACATAGCACTTGGAGTCTGTCTGTGTTTTGGTTTATATCCACACATTATTTCACATGGTACTTTGTACACAGTAGGTGCCCAATCCATAAATGTTGCATTCTGAATGCCATCCTCAGACAATCTATAAATGGATAGACATGGTGCCCACTACCTTTACTCAATCTGCAAATTATGGGGCTATATGGGAAATAAAGCCAGATGTTGTTCTTACAGTCATGGAGCTGACAGTCCAGCAGAGGAAAGGAAGATATTAATCAAGTAACCCAAAAGGTAAACCTAAAATTAGACTTGGTTAAGTGCCACAAAGGAAAGGGTTCTAGTGCTGGGGTGTAGTACTTCATAATCAAGTGTTTATCAAAGGAAGGACTGTATGGTATCTGAAGAAAGAAAGTAACAATTAAGATTGATTTCGCTTAAAGGAGAGACTGCATAGCAGTGATTTCAAATAGATTTGAAATAGGGGCGGACATCTTATATCAAGAGTGAGGATGGTCTTTCCCATCTTCTTAAAGGACACAATGTGAAGTGAAATGAGTCTGCAGTCTGAAGAGTTAAGGTCAGACCAGGAGTTTTCAACCCTGGCTCAACATTAGAATCAACTGAAGAGCTTTGAAATATTACTAATGTTTGGGCCCCATCCCAGACCAATTGAATCAGAACCTCCAGGGTTAGGTATAAGCAACAATATTTTTAAAACTCCTCGGCTACTTCTGGGGCGCCTGGGTGGCTCAGTCGTTAAGCGTCTGCCTTCGGCTCAGATCATGATCCCAGGGTCCTGGGATCGAGCCCCACATCGGGCTCCCTGCTCTGCGGGAAGTCTGCTTCTCCCTCTCCCACTGCCCCTGCTTGTGTTCCCTCTCTCACTGTGTCTCTCTCTGTCAAATAAATAAATAAAATCTTTAAAAAAAATAAAAATAAAAATAAATAAAACTCCTCGGCTACTTCTGATGCCAGTGAAGACTGAGAACAACCAGTCTGGCATTTTCAGTGCGTTTTCAGGTGTCATGGGCAGAGGATAGACAGGCTTGTGAAGTGCAGGCAGTGAAGTCCCTTTCTGCAAAGGGAGCCCTACAAACAGGACAGAAAAAGCCTCCTCCAAGTGGGTTGGGGTCAGTGTTTCTGTCTAAGAGCAGGTTGGAGCTGATTGTCTTTTTTTTTTTCTATTTCATAACATTTTTTAGAATTTTTCTGATTATAAAAGTGAAGGGTTGGGGTGCCTGGGTGTTTCAGTTGGTTAAGCATCTGACTCTTGATTTCAGCTCAGGTCATGATCTCAGGGTCATGAGATTGAGCCCCAGGTCGGGCTCCATGCTGGGCGGGAAGTCTGTTTGAGATTCTCTCTCCCCATCTTCCTCTACCCCTCCCCCACACGTTCTCTCTCCCCCTGTCTCTCTCTCTCCCCCCCTTCCCTCCCTCCCTCCCTCTCTCTGAAAAATAAATAAATAAATCTTTTTAAAAAGTGAAGGGTTTTTTTTTCATATAAAAAGTTTAGGAAAAATAGAAAAACCACACAGAAGAGAATAAAACTTACTCATAATCCCACCAACCATTCTAAATATTTTTTGGTAAATATTCAAGGGTCATAAGCTGGCGGATGTGTGTATGTGTGACCACACTTATAAGGACGTGTGGCTGCCCTTTTAAAAACTTGGTTGTGTAACACTGTGCATTTGTTACCACCCTCTGTAAGCATTTAGGTTAGTAACCCCTGAAATATAGATCACTTTTTTTTTAAGCCTGCTTTAAAAAAATTAATAGAATATGAAGATTTTTCCATATCATCAAATATTCTGTTGAGAAATAAAAATTAAGGTCTGTCTACTACTGCATCCTATGAGTATAGCATAAATTTATTTAACCTGACCCCTATTACTAGACATTCTGACTTTAAATTTTTTGCTCTTCTAATGTTGCATAGGGATACTTGTTCATATTTCTTTACATAAATTTCTGGTTATTTCTTAATGGTATATTCCTAAGAGTGGAATTGCTAGGCCAAAGAATGTGAACATTTTCACAATTTTTTTTAAAGATTTTATTTATTTATTTGAGAGAGAGAGAGAAACAGCACAAGCGGGAGGGGCAGAGGGAGAGGGAGAGAGAGAATTTCAGGCAGACTCCATGCCAAGCGCAGAGTCCACCATGGGGCTCCATCCCACAACCCTGAGATCATGACCTGAGCCAAAACCAAGAGTCAGACGCTCAACTGGCTGCGCCACTCAGGCGCCCCTTTCCACGATTTTTTTATATGTAATAACAAACTGTCCTCTATAAAGCTATCATAGTTTAATTTTTCTTTCCTAAACCTTCACTCACACTGAGCAAAGATGTGTTTGTGGTTTTTATTGCATTTCTTTATCACTAGTAAGGCTGGTATTTTCTCTTATGTTTATTAATCATTGTAATTCTTTTGCTTATATTTTCTTTGAAAGTTAATTTTTTTCTGTTGATGTGTTTGTGTTTTTCCTCTTGATTTACATAAGAGCTCTCCTAATAACTGTTTTGTGTGTCATGTTCGTGGCATACTTTTTTCAAATTTGTCAGCAGGCTTTTTCTTCTGTTCTTCAAGTACTAAAATTTTAAATTTGATATGATTAAATTTTTCTTTCCTTTTTTTTTTTTATTATTTTTCCCTTTGAATTTCTGCTCAGAGAAGCCTTCCCTGCCATAAGTAAGATCAAAAACAAACTCATATTTTCCTTCTAATTCCTTTATGGTTTTACTCCTTGGGTTGTTGTCTGGTTCTCATTCTTTGAAGCTAACTTGAATTGGAGGTTTGAGAATGAGACAGATCTGGAAGCGAGTCTGGACTCCACCACTTCTATTACCTGTGAGAATTATTGAACCTCTGGGGATCTGTTTACCTGTCTGTAGGTGTTCCAGGGATAACCCAGCCTGTGAGGACTAAATGAGGTAACAAAGAATACCGAGCACAGAGCCTGGCATGTAGTAAATGCTCAAAAAAAAAAAAAAAAAAGTGATTTCCTCTAGTTGCTTTCTTCAGAGAACATTATCAGGCTAGCATTCAAAGATCCAAGACCAATATTCAAGTTTCCTCCTTCCTTGATTTTGGACTGTCTCCAGTTTAACCCTTTTCTCTCTTTGGTCTCTGAGGTCTAATTATCCAAACCGTACGGTTGCATTTTCATGTATGCAACTAGTTTATGTACCACTTATTGAAAGGCCTCTTCCTTCTCTTCTGAACCATTGTTTTCCTTCTGTTTCGTCTTCAAATGTACCTTTCTATTCTCTTTAGCCTTTGACTGACATTTCTGTGAAGCATTTTGTGATGTGCATTTAGAACACTATGTAAAAATAAACTGCATTGTGTTATTTAAATATTTAGAGGCCTTTGTAGCCTTGCAGGCTATTTTTAAAAATGACCTTTAAAACCATTTGCAAAGAAGACAAAAGTAATGGGGAGAAAGCATAACCTTTTAATGTTTCCTTCATTAGTGGTGTTCCCTCCCTTGGATGTATTGCCTTGCTTTGATAGCTCATAATGTAGGATACATCAAAGACCCAAATAATGGAGAACAATGGGGAACAATTTTTAAAAGCTTATTTTGTATTATTGCTGCCGCCATTAGGTGTCAGATGGAAAAGCTCCCATTCTTTTAAATAACCTGGACTCGTGATTGATTTCCTATATACTGTACACCCTCTTAGTAATGCTGGTATATAAGGAAAGGCCTGCTACATATTCATTTGTGAATGGGACTTATTTGGTTTTCTCTGGCTTTGCTTTTGTGAAATGATTTTATTTTCGAGAGGAAAGAATCCACCTACATTATATCTGACTTAGTAATAACAAGAAGCTGGATTGCAGTAAGATTCTACTCTATTCTATCTTTCCTTCATTCACCTCCCTTCACCCTTTCTTCAAAACCTACCAGTCACTCTTTGACTATGTTCTGAGGATCTGGACCCAAAGCAAGAACCACCCATCTAGAAACCTCCCTGAGAAACAAGAGTGAGAGACAGGAGGTCAAGGCCACTGTGGAAAGCCAAGGTTTGAATGCCTGAAATGGCCTGAAATGAGAAGCTGCTCTCCGAGTAGAACTCAGGGATCAGTGAGGCTATAGTAAGGTAGGAAACAGGCCACAGGGAAGGAGTCTGTTAGGGTAACAGCATATTAGGCTAGAGAAGCAAGCAGCCAGAATGTGACCCTCTGTGCTGTTGGGTGGGTGTTGGAAAGTCAAAGTGGACTGACTTTATTATTTATTTTTAAATAGAGGGGCACCTGGGTGGCTCAGTCAGTTAAGCGTCTGCCTTTGGCTCAGGTCATGATCTCAGGGTCCTGGGATCAAGCCCCACATTGGGCTCCCTGCTTCGTGGGGAGTCTGCTTCTCCCTCTCCCTCTGCCTGACTTGTGCTCTCTCGCTCTCTCTCTCTCAAAATGAATAAATAAAATCTTTTAAAAATAAATAAATAGGGGTGCCTGGGTGGCTCAGTCATTAGGTGTCTGCCTTCAGCTTGAGTCATGATCCCAGGGTCCTGGGATTGAGCCCCACATGGGTCTCCCTGCTCCGCGGGAAGCCTGCTTCTCCCTCTCCCACTCCCCCTGCTTGTGTTCCTTCTCTCGCTGTGTCTCTCTCTGTCAAATAAATAAATAAAATCTTAAAAAATAAATAAAAATAAGAAAATATAAATATAAATAAATAAATAAGTAGAGCCAGGGCTTAGGGTAGATACAGTCCTCCAGTGTGTGTGTGTGTGTGTGTGTGTGTGTGTGTACACACACACATATATATATATGAGAAGTTAAACATTAGGACAAAGCAGTTTATGGTAAATGCCAATAAGTCGACAGCCAATAAGCACTGGAGGAGAAAGCCTTTGTGGAGCACTTTCAATACTAGAGAGACTTTGTTCTGTACTCAAAAAGAATAATAGGGCACCTGGGTGGCTCAGTTGGCTAAGCGACTGCCTTCGGCTCAGGTCATGATCCTGGAGTCCCGGGATCGAGTCCCGCATCGGGCTCCCTGCTCGGCAGGGAGTCTGCTTCTCCCTCTGACCCTCCCCCCATCATGTGCTCTCTCTCTCTCATTCTCTCTCTCTCAAATAAATAAATAAAATCTTTAAAAAAGAAAAAAAAAACAAGAATAATAATATCCCAGTGCAGGGCCTGGCACCTAGAGATCAACTCAAGTAAATATTTAAAGAATTAATTATGCTATGTGTTTCTCATTCATTACCTGATTATCATTATGAAGTAGATACTATTATTTTCCTCATTATAGAATCAGAAACTAAGGTTTAGAGAAACTAAGGATCATGTCCAAGGTCACAGAACAGAGTGTGTAAGGAAGCAAGTTTTAAATCCATGGCTGGCTGACTCCAAAGCCCTAGTTATTAACCACTGCAGTTGTAAAACACTTCTGAGAAATGAATATTTGAAAACAAGGTGTGGTAGATAAAATATTGCCCTTCTCCCCCCAAGATGTCCTGTGAATATGTTATCTTCATGGCAAAAGGGACCTTGCAGATGTGTATGATCATGAGACGGGAAGATAGATCATCCTGGATTGTTTGGTGGTCCCAATGGAATCAGGAAGGTCCTTAGAAGAGGTGGGTAGGCGTGTCAGAGGCAGAGAAGGAGGTGTGATGATAGAAGCAGAGAGCAGACAGGGAGGGATTTGAAGATACTGTGCTCCTCACTTTGAGGATCCTCTGGAAGTTGGAAAAAGCCAGGAAACAGATTCTCCCCTCCACAAAGCCTCCACAAAGAACACAGCCCTGACAACACTTTGATTTTGGTCCAGGGAGATCCATATCGGACTTCTGACTTCCAAAACTATATGAGAATAAATTTGCGTCCTTTAAAACCATTAAGTGTGTGGTAATTGGCTACAGCAACAATAGGAAGCTAATCTGCAGTACTTTAAAAAGAACGATCCAGCAATGAATCCACGTGGAGACTGAGGAGGGTTGTTGCAACCACCCACCCTCGGGTGACCAGGAACTGTATCCTTTCTTCACTTTTTCTTTCTTTCCTAACATGGATTGTGTCTTTTGGGTTGACCAGTCATAATTGGGACAGGCAGATTTTCCATTCATTTTTTTTTCTTCTTATTATTAACAGCCTCACTTGAAAGTAAGTGAGAGGAATTGTTCTTTGAGAGAATTATACATATGGGCAGAATTAGCTAATTTTATTTAAAATCATCATGTTCCCCCATATCTTTCTTTTACCACATGTATGTAAGATATGCATTGAGCAGGTACCTATATTGGGCTGGCTTTTCCATTGAGTCTGTGGCACAAAGCTGGCCAAGACAATATAAACTTTTTATTTATTTAAAAAAATTTTAAGGATTTTCAGTCTTTTAAGCATTCTGTGTGGTACAGCTTGGGACTGGGGGATGAGGAATAAAAAAAAAAGAAGGATGACTACATAGTGAAGAAATATCACTTTAAGTTACACATGGAAAAACTTGACTCCATTTTGGAATTTCCAGAGGAAATCACAGACATGCTATCTAACATACAGTGACAGAGGTGGTGTCTAAATTAAACATTCATGTTCCTTCACATGACTATTTGCTGAAATATTCATGGTAGACTATACTTTATTCTTTTTTATGATTAAAGTTTGCCCAAAATGTGCATGCTTATTTATGCCTTTGGGATTAGGGTTAACTGTTGATGTGGTAAGCAACAGATTAAACTTTATTTTTAAAATTCAGTGTGCCTTAATAGGTTTTAAGTGGGCTTAAAAGTATACCAGTTAATTTTAACCTTATAGCTGCAAAAGCACGTGTATATATTAATAGATTGCAGCTATATTCCCATAAATTTCACATTTGTATCTCCACCTGCAGGCTTATATCTAGCTACCTACTCAGCATGTCCAACTGAATGCTCTTTGTTGGCTCAAGCTTCCTGTGTCCTGAACAGAACTCTCATTTCCCCCACCATTCTGCTCTTCCCCTTCCCCATCTTCCATCTTGGTTTCTGGTAATAAGTTCCATTTAGTTGTTCAAACCAAAACCCTGGAGCCAGCTTGGGTTCCTCTCCCTCTATCTCTGATCCAAGCCACCCACACCTCCATCCTGGGCTGCCATAGTAGCCTCCTATTGCCTCCCCCTTCTACAAGGACACCAGGATCATCTTTTCAGTCCTTATTAGAGCCAGAGTGATGCTTTGAAAATTTAACTCAGATTAAGTCATCCTCTGATCAGACTGCCCCGTTGACATAAAATCCAGTCACTGCTCCATGTGGTCCAGAAGGCTTTCCATTATCTGGCTACTTTTCCCTCTAACCATAATTTCTACTTCTCTTTTTTATGTGTTCCTCAAAAATGCCTAGCATGTTCTTGCCCCAGAGTCTCTGTTTTTACTATTTCTTCTGGCCAGAAGCTCCTCTCCCAGATAGTCACATGATGCATACTCACTTCATTCAAGTGTGGCCTCCTCAGAAAGCTCTTCCCTGACTACCCTGTCTAAAGTACTATCTCTTTCATTTTTGCCTTACTCTACACATCAGTGCCTGACTTCATTGTCCATGTTTGTTTATCGTCTTTTTTACCATCAGAATGTAAAGTCCAGGAGACTAGAACTGTTTTATTCTCCACTAAGTCTCTAACTCCTAACATAGTGCCTGGCAAAAGGTGAATGTTTAAAAAATCATGAATGAATGAGTGAACGAATTTTTACAATTGTTTAAAATTAGTGTTTGGTGTGAAGTACATTACGACATTTATTTGCACTCTTTCATCTTAGAGCATGGATATGTAGGTACAAATATTTTTTCTGCTGTGTGCAGTTCCTCATGCTAAGACTTCTGAATAGGTAACTATGAATAAAGTGAAATCCCTGGTTTGCTCTCAAGGCCTTTACAGTCTAATAAAGATGAATTTCAATAAATGTTGGGCTGGCACGTATAACTTAGAGTGACTCTGAACACTCTAATCATGTTGCAAGGATAGTTCTATGGGAGTTCAAGAAGAGAGCATTCATTTCCTGTTGCTCGATTAGGGAAACCAGGATGCCTGGGTGGCTCAGGCAATTAAGCATCTGCCTTCAGCCCAGGTCATGATCCCAGGGTCCTGGGATAGAATCCCACATGGGGCTCCCTGCTCAGTGGGGAGCCTGCTTCTCCCTCTGCCTGCCACTCCCCCTGCTTGTGCTCTCCCTCTCTCTCTCTGACAAATAAATAAATAAAATCTTAAAAAAAAAAAAAGATTAGGAAAACCTTCATGAGGGGAGAGGTAAAGTTTGGCCTGGGTTCTGGATAGTGAGTAATATTAAGTGGGACTTAAGGACAAGGCATTCTGGGTGAAGGGAACCACTTAAACAAAGGTACAGAGGAAGGAAAGTCCGAGATGCTTTTCTAAAGGAAAATATTGACCAACGAGAAACCAGAGTCAATAATACCCCAATGACAGTAAATATTGATGTTCAATAAAAACCAGTTGGCATGTCTACTATGCATAAACAATTTTGCTAATATTCAGAATGTTCTGGACTAAAATTTTTACTCAAAATTATTTGCTGTATTTGTTGTATTTAAACATCTATTTCTATAAGGAAACTTGTAAATGGGTCTGGCCTAACTAATTAGGTACCAAGCAGGTGCTCCATGCTTTGTCGACACTCTTTATTTACTGTTTCTCTGGTATTTGGTCAATTTTATTAGTTGTTCCATGCCTCATCCTGGGAGGTGGATCTGTCCTGTTTGGGTTCATAAGTGTGACTAACCAGCGTAACCCCTGACCTTTAAGCTGATGAGCAATAGGAATTCACCAGTTATTCAATCATGAAACAAGGATTCTCTGTATCAAATATCCTCAATAAGGCAAGAAAAGGGAAGTGACATGTGCTGTAAGGTATCATTATCAATTAATGAGAATCATCCACATTTTAGCCTTTTTAGGAATAATTTTTCTCAAGGGTTTTGGGAAATTGAATATGTAAACACGTCTAAAATTGGGTTTCAGTTCCAATAGAGCACGAATGATCACAACTAGGGTCTTCGGTGCCTTGGAACTATTCACATATAAATAAAGACGGTACATTTCCGTAAATTCTTAAGAAAGCATGTGGATGCAGTCTGAACCACATTCTTCTGTTTGCTGGGCTTACAGGCCATTAAGGATGGGAAGAGCTGAAAAATTTCCAGCATTTGTTCCCCACATGACAGTCACTCTACATAGTAGACCATTTCATAGACTGCATTTTTTAATGTGAGCATATCTGAAGTTAACATGAGCAATGGAATGTCAAAAGTGAAAATTAAATAATTAATTCTAACATATTCCTTTCCTAATTAAGAGTAATTATACGAGGGACTAGGTCTTATTCACCCTTTGACCTCAACCTTGCCCAGTGCCCAGGATTTAATGTTCACTGAGTGAATGAAAATTTTTTTTTCTCAAATCTTTTGCTTAGGCAGGTCCACAAATGGCAAGGGGCATAGCCTGGATATTGCTGAAAATGAGCAATTGATATGCAAAAGTTTGGTGAAATTCAGCTGAGGCAACCCAGGGCTTAAAGAATAATACTCAAAAAATTAAGGAGGATGGAGACTTATCAAAGCTTTCTCTCAGATTGATCATTAATCGTGAAATGTTTATCTTTAATTTTAAAACCTTTTAAATGCTAAAATAGTCCTAATGCCTTCTGATAACAAATTTTGAAATGCCTCAAATAAATGTGAGACTCTAATTGTTATGTCTTTAATACAGAAATATTGGAGCTCATGGATTTTAAGACATTTCTGTAGACTTACAATTAAGAGTCTTTACTAACAGGCAGGCTTAAGGAAGCAGCTACTAACATATGTTTATGAGGGATGCATAAGCTGGGAAATTGTGGTCAAATGTCAAACAGTAAAACAGCAGAGTTCAAGCTAGTTCACATCAATATTTCTGTTAATTTTGTAAACCTTTATTTGTATCATTTTTTTCTGGATTGACTAGGCTTTAGAGAAGCACCTTTATGGAAGAAAGATATCAAGGATCAATTTTTTAAAAATCATCTGGTCACATAGAACTACTTGATAATATTGTCCATACAGTCTGCTAAGCAAATGTGCAGCTTAATTTTTTAAAAACCTATCACATGATTGAAACATTTTTAATGTCAACTAAATAGTTATTTTGGGGTCAGGAGTATTTATTGTTAATAGTATTTTATTTTTAATCCATTAAATAAACCATGCAGACTCATGAAATGGGTCTCTTCAGGTTTCTGGTAATTAATTATGATATATTTTACCCAGGTTGTACTGCCATGCTGGTATCTGCCATACCGGGGCGGGGGGTGGGGGGAGGCGGGAAACCAACTCGTTTAAGCTGATTTGGACCTTGTGGCATTTAATTGCAAGCATGGGTATAACAGGCTAACCCCAAATGAATGTGGACACTGATTAACTGGGAACTTGTTGACAGTGTAATGAGATTAAGAGCCCTTTTCTTAATACCACAAAGGCTTTGAGGAACATTTGTCCCACAGAGGTCTTTTGGTCCTAAGGGTGTGGGGCTGTTGTTGGCCATTGATACACAGCAGAGGTGTGGAGGATTTTAACTTTTCAGTAGCATTCTTTGTCTTTATTTCTGACTATAAAAAGTCACCATTTTATTTTATTTTGCTTTGTGTTTGGCTTGGTTTGGGTCTGATCCATTTCAATAGTAACAGTATTTTTCTTAGTTGCCAAGATTTATCTCGTTCAGATTTTTTCCCCATAGGAACTAGATGCTGTTCTACTTCAAACTGACTTCTTCACACTTTGGGTCTCAAAATATGCCCTAGGAGTTTCCAGAATCCCTTCCCTTTGCATAAGATGCCCACAGATTTCTTAGATAATCAGAGGGGTAGTACGTCTTCAGGCTAGCTCAGTAAATGATAAACAGGAATAGTTTCCTATCACGGACCTTTCTGCCCCTGACTCCCCACCTCACCCTTCACTCTCCAGCCCACCAGACATATAAGACCTACCTATGTGTCTGGCTACCTATAAAGGAGAAAGACAGTTACTATTGACATTTGACAACACCCAAAAACAATAGCAAAACCTTCATGAGCTCATCCCCCTTAAGAACAATTAAGTCAGGTCCTGGCTCACAATTTCCTTGTAGCATCTCCCATTGCTCACTGTGCTGTCATTTAGGATTGGGGGCTATCAGTGCCAGATCAACATGATTTGGAAATAAACTCATTTTGGGTCACCTGGGTGGCTCAGTCAGTTAAGCATCCAACTCTTGATTTCAGCTCAGGTTATGGTCTCAGGGTTATGGGATCAAGCCCCTCTTTGGGCTCCGTGCTTAGTGGGGAGTCTGCTTGGGATTCTTTCCCTCTGCCCCTCCCCCTGCTCGTGTTCTCTCTCTCTCTCAAATAAATAAATAAATCTTAAAAAAAGAAAAAAAGAAAACTTTTTTGGTCTAGGAGTTAACCAAAGGTTTAAGAATAAGAGTAAACCAGTGTAGAGTGAAGGCCAGACCCTTTAATCTATTCATTAATTTTGTACAGTGGATGCTCTGGAGCCTGCCTGCCTGGGTTTGAATCCGAACATTGCCTCCACCAGCCATGCTAGTTTAGGTGGGTTATCCCATCTCTTTATGCCTCATTGCTGTTACCTATGAAATGGGGCTCTTAACTATATGGATCGTTAGGAAGATACATGTAAAGAGTTATACATATAGGGGCGCCTTGGTGACTCAGTCATTTGAGCGCCTGGCTCTTGGTTTTGGCTCAGGTCATGGTCTCAAGGTCATGGGATCAAGCCCCCAGTCAGGCTCCACACTTAGCAGGGAGTCTGCTAGAGATTCTGTCTCTCCCTCTCCTTCTGCCCCTCCCCCCACTCATGTGCTCTCTCTCAAGTAAATAGATAAGTCTTAAAAAAAAAAAAAAGTTAAAACTCATACATGTAAAGAGTTAGAACAACACCTAACACAAAGTAGGATCCCAGTAAATTGTGATTGTCTGGTTTTGTATCCCATTTTCTCCCTCTCTCCACCCCCCACCATCTTCCTCTCTTTCCACTCTTGCTTTCTCTTGTTTCTAGAAAGAATGTAAGGTGCGCTAGGATTAAAGAATCTAGATTCTTCCTAGAGATTAAAGATTCTCTCAGGGCAAAGAGAAAATAATGACAAAGTGAAGTTGGCCAGAAATGCACTCTGTAAGGCCCTATTGGTTAATTAGAAGTGGGTTATAAATTTGCCTCTGAACTTCCTATTGGCCAAAGATGAAAGTCTGACCAGTTATAAGAGTCAAAGTAACTAAAAGATAAAACATACCAGTTGGTTTGGAAAAGCACAGCTGTCCTTAACCCCAAGTTTTATGCACCATTCTTTTCATGGGCTCTCACAACAGGAATGCCATGGGTTATGATGGACAATGTCTTCACATTTTCCTTTCTATCATTTCTCAAGTTCAAAGAAATATGGGACTAGGGCAGTGCTCCCAGACTGATTTGATCACAAGCTCTTTCTTTACAGAGCATCTTGCTAAACTGGCGTTCCACCAGATGCAGTATTTCTACAAGTGGGAATTGCCTATGGATATTAACATGGTAAACTGGAAGTTTCAAGAAAAGAGAAAATCCGGCATTCTAGTTGAAAGGGCTTCATAGTGTATGTATATGTTTGCCTCCTCACAGTCCATGGATATGCCTTTGAGGCTTTCAGGTAATTTGACATTCCTGTATACACAAAAACTACTGATTATGTTGCTTCTAGATTTCAGTCTGGTTCTACATATCACCTCTTTCTTATGGAGCTGTTTGGGCATATTACTGTATATCAGGCTATTTCTAGAGAACAAAGGAATGAATTTGAGAAAAAAAAATACTGTGTCAAAGTTAAAAGCCAAAGAGATATAAGACATCAAATTTCTGATTCTTCATGTTTAATTTATGATTGATGACCTTGTCTAATTAATGGCACACTTCTTAGTGACCACTAAGTACATTTTACCCATCTAGGTAAATGAGATAGGCTTCTCACTTAGAATAAGGTTAAAATGTGTCAAAATGGACACTGTTCTCAAGTACCCAGAAGCTCATAGAAGTTGTCAATTTTGAATTAAGTGACTAGTTAAATATATAACTGTGTCCATCTATTTGTCTAGACGTTATACCTCTCTTGTGAGGAGCCTCTTCTGAAAATTTGTGCAGAGGAAAAAATCCCCAAATCAACAGAAATTCCTTTTACAGTACCTTATAACCTTCCCCTCCACTGGAGCTAGGTTATTTTGGCTTCTGGTTGTGTTCCCGACCCCAACACAGTTGCCCAGCTGCCTTTCCAACCTGATCTTCCACCACACTCAGACTCCGCCCTCCACAGCTTCTTGTTTTACCCCTTCCAGTCCCCCTCACACCCAGGAGTGTGACAAACCCAGGCCTGGCTCTTGGGGGTGACAGATGGAACAGTCTGTGTAGTGTCTCCTTCTCCTCCTTCCACCCCAACATATTTACCCAGAGGAGGCTGGGCCATAGTGTACACTAGGAACAGTGTTGAAAGGGAAAAGAATATACAGGAGGGTAAACAAGTAATCTAGGAACCACAGGAAGAAAGGAAAATTGGTTTCTTCCACTTTAACAGGCAGGAGAAAAAGGACAGGATCATAGCTTTTTTTTTTTTTTTTCCACTACAACCTCACCTACTTCTTAGCCAATAGCCAAGCATGCTGCTTTTTTTTTTTTTAGATTTATTTATTTATTTTAGACAGAGAGAGAGAGATCGAGGGGAAGAGCAGAGGGAGAAGGAGAGAGAGAATCTCCATCAGACTTCCCGCTAAGTGAGGAGCCTGATGCGGGGCTCGATCTCACAACCCTGAGATCATGACCTGAGCCAAAATCAAGAGTCAGACGCTCAACTGACTGAGCCACCCAGGCAACCTAAGCATGCTGTTCTTAATTGCATGGATCTGTTTGCCTCCAAAGACAGTTCTATATCCAGTAGATGCTCTCCATCTATCCACATCAGGAGTCTGTAACCCAAATATCTGGGGCCACTAAGGAAATACACGTGTGTGAGACAGGTAGGGTAAAAACAATAGAGCCAAGACTTAATATTTACCTAGTCATGTCCAGCCTGTGTTTGCAGTCCCACATAATTCTTACCTCATCAATAATGCTTACTTAGAAGGAGCTGACAGGTCAAGGAAATGAGTCATGTAGACTGGGTACAGGACAACAGGGCATGGTAGAGATAAGCATGTATCGTGTCCCTAGAAGGGGTAGCTGTGATGAGGGAGAATCTGAATTTATTAGATGGTCCTACCTCTCAAGCAAAGCTAGAAATTCAGGTATTCTCATGGGAATTGCCAATTTTTAGAACACTATGTGGCCCAAACAAAACTCATCTGTGGGCCACATATACTCTTTGGGTCATTGTGTGATACTCTGATATAAATCTTAGCTACCAGCTTGAGTCTCCCCTTCTTCACCAAGTCTTCCTGCCTACCCCACCCCATAGAGCCACAATGATCAGAAAGCTTGGCTGGAAAATCTGCTTCCAAGTTCACTCATGGCTGCTATCTAGAGACCTCAGGGTTTTATTCCACCCTTGGGGCCTCTCTAGGTGAGTGTACTCACAAAATGGCAGCTGGTTCCTACCAAATCAAGTGATCCAAGAAAGAGTGAAGGTGAGAACAGCCAAGACAGAAGTCTTTTATAACCCAATCTTGGAATTGACATATTGTCACTTCTGCAGTATTCTCTTGATCACATAGACCAACCCTGATACAGTGTGGGAGGGAACTGTACAGGGAGTATATACCAGGCAGTGGGAATCATTGAGGGCCATGTTGAAGGCTGGCTTTCACAGCACTCTACTGGGAACCATTTCTGTAATACAAATAGTCACCTCATCCCTCCCTCCTTTCAACACTTTTACTTTAACCTCTTTTAGGATTTCTTAAAGAAGGCATCCTTCCAGCAGAATTAGACAATACTCCCATATCATTTACAATACAGTCACGTATCTATTTAACCAACTGTTTACTTTTTAAAACAAAGTACACCCGGTCCTCTGGATGTGATCAGTAAAGCACCGTGTGTATAAATAGAACACTTATGGGGTTCTTGAAGAAGCAGTGAAAGTGATTTGCCAGGGAAAAAATGATACACAAGGGCTATGGGCCACTTGGACCATAGTTTTTAAGTTTGTAGGTATTAGTTCTTTTCTATATTTAGGTAATTGAAATAACCACTCAAACCACATGTAGACATGCTGGCAAGCATATTGAATCAGTGGTATAATTATTTATTTCATGAAGGGGAAATAGGCCTTTTATATAATGACCTTACAATAAGTGTCATTTTTATATGTAGAAAAATGAGCGCCTGTCATTTTCTTGTTATTCTGAGGTCAGAAGCCTACCACAGAGATTTTAATATTTGAAAGCTATTCTATTCACTGGGATCCAGCATTAAAATAATGATTTTCTTAAGATGCAGCATTCTGATGCACTATGTCTGACCTTTCTTGGTCAGAAAAATAAAATCTTTAACACCTCTGGTTTCTTACTCTACTCTTTACACATTGCTTGGAAACTGATGTTAAGTGACCAGGATGCATTTTCACTCCTTTTGCATTTTAATTAGCGTTTGTCCGGTTGGTGTAGCCATCAGGAGTTCAGCGGCTTTTGCAGTCACTACACCTTTGGTCAAATATTTGTACTTTAGAAACCATTTTAACTGGGTTAACTAGTAAAATTGGGCTTGGAAGTAAAAATCTATAGAAGGAATTCTCATCGGAAAATTTTTTTTTTTCGGGGAGGGTGAGATATATGGTTATGATAAAGATTTAGTGGATTTAATTTATTTATAGATCAGTACATTTTAAGAAGTTCCTCTTTTGCTATGCTGCTTAATGCTCCTGAAAAACTTGGCATATGCTTTGGGGAGGGATTAAGTGATGAAGTATATTTTTGCTCTTTAAAAGAGAATTCATTAAAATAAAAGCTTATACTAAGTGAAGGAAGCAAGTAATATTGAACAAGCATTTTAAATGGTTAAACTAATGAAGGTGGCCTCAGCTTTAGAAGAAGATCACTAGAAATATACAAAAACTGTCTTTTGGGGTGGCTAAAAATAGCTTTAAAAATAATTCCAGTTAATAGTTATGTTGAAAATAACTCCAAAATAATTTGAGTATAAACTCTGTGAGGACAGGGATCATATCTTACTAGTTTTTAAAATGTCCTTCCTGAATCTGGGGTGTGAGTTCAAGCCCCACATTGGGTGTAGAGATTATTTAAATAAATAAACTTAAAAATAAATAAATAAATAAAATACCCTCCTGAATCTAATACTTGGAGTATAGTAGACCAACAATAAATCTTAAAAAGATAGATGATAATGTGATAGATTTTACTAATTTAGTTACATGACTCTGCATAGAAGCCATGTTTCTCATTTTAAGAAGGAGACGTCTTGGGGTGCCTGGGTGGCTCAGTCGTTAAACGTCTGCCTTCGGCTTAGGTCATGGTCCCAGGGTCCTGGAATCGAGCCCCTCATCAGGCTCCCTGCTCAGAGGGAGGCCTGCTTCTCCCTCTCCCACTCCCTCTGCTTGTGTCCCCTCTCTCACTGTGTCTCTCTCTGTCAAATAAATAAATAAAATCTTAAAAAAAAAAAAAAAGAATGAGATGTCTTAATTCTTAAAGTCTTCTGAGTATTCTCTCATCATACAATTATCTTAAGCATTTATTTAATATTCAGCCCTCCCTGCCACATCATCCCCCCTCCATGAGAAAAAAAATGAAATCATGTTGGTGAGTCAAATGGGTTTTATTTGGCAGATTCATTGGTGCCCCACTGAGCAGTGGTCCCAGGTCCACACAGAGGGGGTTGGCTGGTGAAGGTCCCAGCAGTCCTTGCGCAGGTCACTCTGTCCTGCATGGGACTGTGACTCTCACTTTTGAAAGGATGGAGAAAGTTAGCCATATTATCATGAAATAATGACAGTTTATTCCCAGGCGTTTTAAAAACCCATACCCCAGCTTTTATATAAAATATTTGCAAAACACACAGGAAAAGAAAAACAAACTTGATCTCTTCACATGGATACTGAATTTATAAAATTATGTAGGCTTGGGAGGTGCTAAACCAAATAAATGCTTATTACATACATGTAGCATCAGTGTATTCTATTTCATTTTATGTGTGTGTATACGTCATTCATTCATTCATTCATTCATTCATTTAACTTGAGTATAGTTGCCACACCATTTTACATTAGTTGCAGGCATACAACATGTAGCATCACATTTAACTGGTCTTGTTCTGGTTAAAATCCTCTTCAGTGTGCTGGGGAATCAGAAAATGTATCCTTTTCTAGTCATTTTGTTTTCAAGTTTTTTCAAGACTGTCTGCATAGGTCTGCTCTGTGGCTAAGCCTCTGGAAAACACAGGCAGCCCCAGTAGAGTCCCTAAGAGCATCAAAAGATCCAGTGATTACAGTTGATGCTCTAGGTAAAAGCCCCAAATCAATAATCTCCTGAGCCTCGTTTTCTTATTCGCCCTTCAGGGGCATCTCCCAGTCCAAAAACACTAAACAAACTGTGGCATAAAGTCAAAGAATCCTTGCTTTGGAAGGGATCTTTGAAATCATCCAGTCCAATTTTTATTTCCTACCGGAATTTCTTAGATAATTGACTCTGATATTATAGCCTAACTAATAAAATAATTTTAACCAAAAGGAAACATTACATTTATGTTGACATTTCTTTTACTTTGCTTTGATAGCTCATTGCAACCTAGCACTTTAGACGAAACACCTATTCAAGAATTTTTTCTTTCTAAATTATAGGATGCATCTAGACGATCTAGACTGTCCAGTAAACAAATGAAATGAAAATGTCAGTTGTTGTCAGATTGATTTTTGCTACTTTCTCAATATGGCCAACTGTAACCTCCTCCTAGATTCCTTTATGCTAACTGTAAAGAAACCTAGAACAGCTTTTAATCCCAGTCATTTATAATGAAAGCTGTCCCCTCACGGTGACACTGACAAAGACTACTCTTCAATAAGAAACAGTAATGGAGTAATGTTACTTGCTTTGGCTGAAGCTCAGTGATCTAGGAATGAATTACAAATAAGATCTCTTGTCAGACATAAGTAAAACAGAATGAAATGTGTATCTGCTGAGCTTTATTTGCTATACTCTGTTGCCATTCCTCTTCATTGTTTTCATTATCATGCTATTGAGCAAATAACTTGTGAAAAGATTAGAAGTTCTGATTGGTTGCCCATGTTTCCTGTATATAAGTTCCCTAAAAGCTCCCTGGTAATTTAGCAAGCTGTTTTTGTCATTTGTATACATTCTACATTTGTATGACCTTTCTCAGTGCATGTTGTAAAGGTGAGTATGAGATTCTATAGAAAGCTTTTTGAGTTACTCAGCGGTAATCAAGATGAGGCCTTTGGAAAAATAATTTAATTTTAACAACAATACCCTAAATTGATATCTCAGGAATATAAAAACCAAATCTAGAAAGAAAAAAAAAAGTTATGCTTATTTTTTTTTGAGTTATGCTTATTTTAAAATCTGACAAAAGGGTCATTTGGGGTAAAGCTTATTTGTAGAGAAAGATAATTATTATTAAAGAGTTATTTTTCTTTGGGTACAAACCTGTAGATTCACAAATTCCTTTTTTTAAAAAGGCAGTTTTATCATGAGCTTGAAAAACAGGTATCAGGATTTTCATGTCACTATAAATGAGTGTATTTTCATATTCTGTTATCGAGACCTGATCTACTTAGGCAGAGATTTAGCTCTAGAAAGGTCTAGAAAGGTAAATTTGGTTTTAGTTAGGATTAGTAGAAAATGAGGCAATGCAGTTTTCAGTTTAAGTTAAACTGTGATCTTCATTAAATAAATTTGATCTTTTATACTTATAACCCAGAGCAATTTCTTTCTACCTTCCACTACTTATACTAAAATGGCCAACACCTTTTTAAAGAAGTCTTTTGTACGTAATAACCTCTAAAATGTGGATTACATATGTGTGATTTTCAAGTATCTATAACATGTAAATAACAATATTGCAACTAAGCACTTTCCTATATTGGCAATAGGATAAGTAAAACAGGTAATATAGACTTAATGCTTGCATGCCTGGTTACTTATTTAAAATGAGTGATAATTTTTCTTTAATATTTATTCAATTGGGTATACAAATATTACTATTTCTATTAAGGCACATATTTGATACACATATTCAGTCATTTCGGAAGGCTGTCCACCATGGGGCAATGAAGAAAATGTTTTAATAATAGGGTATACAGTAATCTCATGGTGGTTGGGGAAAATAGTTTTTTTTTTTAAAGGTTACATTTGTGGATTTTTTACAAATGTTAAAATTACCTTTTGCTTTTGTCTTTTCACTCTTTGGCTCCTGGACTTTTTATACTATTAGGAGAATATACAAAGGATGTTTTATCCTCCCCGCCCCCACCTGCCTTCTTATGTTGGCGTGTCTTTCTCTACAAAATTCTTTCTACAAAGATGTCCACAAACACTTAGGTACTTCTTATGCCATATTTCTCATGCTTTCTACCTCCTTCCATATTTATAGAACTCATTCTCTCGCTTTTTTTCCTCTTTTCCTTCTGCCTTTTTCTCTTTTTGTCTCCCCTTTTTTGCAGACTCTTTGCTTTCTAACTTGAAATTGATTAGAATGCATTAATTTTTAAATAAGTGTCACATATCCTTAACCGAGCACTAAAAGGTTGAGAAGGCTTTATGGTGTAGAGTCTGATACAAAACTAAGTGAGAAGAATTTTAAAAACAAGGGCTGCCCTTCATTAGCCCTCGTGCTATCTCCTGACAGGCTCAGTGCACTTCCGTCGCCATGCCAGGCCAGGGCAGGCCCCGCCGCCATGCACCATTTACCCTCTGTCAGCAGCTTCAGTCGGGGCCTGGGCGATACTGTACACGCGAGTCTGTCATGCGTCAGCCTCAATTAAACTCATATTGCTTGCTTGGGAAATGCAACAGCCTCCTGTTAACCATCTCTTTTTATTGTTCCATTTTTTCCTTCCATTTTTTTTTCCATTCAACTCTCTAGAAGTCCATGTTTCATTTGGTGAAAATATGTTCATGGTTTATACAAAGAGCTTTATACAAAGAGAAATTTTTTAGAGGAAATAACCCCTCTATGTCAGCTTCCAAAAGAGGATTTAACTCATGGAAATACGCTCAGCTAACACCTGAGTTTGTTATTTAAGGAAGGGAATTATAGGCAACCCTTCCTAACTTTTGTACCTGTGCCAAGCTTGGTCTTGAGTCTTAATGAAGCAAGGTTTCTTCAGGACTTTTTAAGAGTGCAGGGGCACTGGCATCCAGCTTTATCAAATGATGAAGTATTTCTCTTCTTTCTCCACAACCTATTTTGCTTACTCATGCCCTTGTCATCTAAGGGGGTGGTGGTTTGTTTTTTTTAAGAGTAGAATGAAACCTTACTACACTTGAAGGGGAAAAAAAAATGTAGACAGCAATAGTTTATATTTGGTTCACTATTTTGTGGTTTACCATAAGTTTATGGGAAAAACAAAAAGACCACCCATGGCTTCATCATACTGGGTGGATAGTTGACCAAATTAGTCTCTTGAGAAATTATCTTTTGGAGGGCATCCTCAAAAAATAAGAGTGTTTGAGAGGAATTTTCTTTCCTTTCCTCTGGATAACTATAGAGAACCGAAAAGAGCTCCTGTGTGTTGAAAAGACAAGGAGACATTGAGATAGTTGGGTATCTTGAGGATTTATGGAGGTTTTATAGGCTTGGCCAGTTTGTAAAGTCAAATTAGCTGAAGAGACTGTTGTCAGATGTTAGTCACAGGTGTGGTATGAAAGGATCACGACAGTGTAAATCCCATGAGGTCGGTGGCATCTGATGGGGTTTACATTGAGTGGAAAGCAAGGTCAGTTTCACAGATAAGAATGTAGACAAAAAAGTATGTGGGTATTTTTTTTCAAAAGTACATGACCAGCATGGATAAGTAGCCTTTAAATAGAATCGTACTGATGGATCAGTCCAAGAAAATGGATGGAGTAGATAGATAATGGGATTCACATTTCCAGAATATATGGCAAATGGATCATTGTTGAAATTATTAACTGAAAAACTTAAAAAACCATAATTATCCAAAGTTCTTATTTGCAATAGGTTAAGGATTTCCAATAAGACAGTGTGGCAGTCCATGATATTGGCTTTCTGGAGGAAATATATATGCATTAAATGTGAAGTTATTGAACATCTTGAGCGAAACATTGTTTGCAAGAATCAACTGTCACAGTAGTTTAGCAAGGAAAAGTTTTTTTCTGAGATACTCTAGATTGAGAGATTTCCATTTGGAGAACAGATGGCAGTAAAAAGGCAATTTAAATTAATATTTAGAAATATTTCTTTTGCACCTCAGGCCCTAATGGATACTGTCAATGGAGTCTTTAACTTTTCCTAGAGATCACATCCCTTCTTGTTTGGATGGGTCACACATCAGTGACTTTTTAGGTTGTTCCTATATTTAACAAATATTTTTGAGCACCTGTTATGTAGCAGTTACTTGTTAGATACAGATGAATCAGTGGTAAACAAAAGAGATATTTCTACTCCCATGGACCTTACAGTCGCTACCATATATAAATGTTGAACCATATTAAGTGGCTTGACAGGAGTTCAGGGGGCTACTAAAGCATGGAAAAGGAGATCTTGATCCTAGTCGGGAGGTTAGTGAAATTTTCGTAAATAAGCAACATTTGATGTGTGATTGGGAAGATGAGTAGGAGTTAGTAGGCCAAGTGAGTGGGGAAGGGTGGGAGATGGGAATAGCTATCAGGCAGAAGAAAGGGCCAAATGCAAAGGTCCTGCATCAGGAAGGAGTACGGCACACCAAGGAACTGAAAGACAATGTAGTGGAATGAGCCCAGAGACAGGGATGAGAGCTAGATCACATTTAGTCTCCTCATGGGTCATCTCTGGGTTTTATCCTCTGTCTTAAAAGCAGACATTTTCCATCTGTAAAATGGAAGGATTAACTATCAAAGTTCTCAACCTAGGAGGCTATTGGAAATGAGTGATATTTTTAATCATTTCAATTACCTGTCTTGGGCAGGTAGAGGCCAGGCATGTTAAATGCCTTAAAGTATTTGGGACAGTCACAGTGGACAAAGGATCATCCTGACCAAAATACCAACAGTGCCTCCCACAGGAAGGCTGTGTTAAATAATCACTTGGATGCCTTGCCACTCTGTCTATTATTCTGTAAATAAAAAGTAAAATGCATACTTAGAAAACAATGAAACTAATGGTAGTGATTTGGTTGAGACAGATGAGGTATCTAAATCTATGATATAACTGGACATGAGATGAATTAAAACATTATTTGATGCACTGAAGTATTTTCAAGAAAATGATAGAAGTCTCCAAGGAGGGAAAGGGGGAAATAGCAAGCTAAAACCAGAATAAAGAGAAGTGAGGTTTAAGTGAAGCAGAAAACCTAAGATGCCTAAGGACTAAATGCAACCACCAACATTACACTTGGGAACCTAAGATGGCGGAGTGCACACACACTTGCAAAATGCACAAGTGTGCACACACACAGACACACAAAGTGGGATAGCTAACCTTGGAACTCTTCTGTGTAACCAGGACAATTGAAAGGGTTAGAATAGTCCTGGGTAGATCACACCTGCTGGCTTCCAGCAAAAGTAAGTAAAATTTTTTCTGGAAAAAAGCATCCCTAAATTAGGCTGTCTGGATTCCTATAGGTTACGTTTAACAAAATATGAGCTTATAATAAAAATTTACCAAACCCACAAAGAAAAAAAATCACCATAAGTAGGAGTCAAACAGCAAACAACACATTTTGACTTCCCATGGTACTCAAATATTGGTTATCAACATAGAATATAAATAGGAGTGTATATATAATATTTACAGAAAATAAAAATGGAATTTTTAAATGATCAAGGAATATGAAACTTAAGATGATTGTAAAGAACCAGATACAACTTTTTGAAATTAAAATGTGGATGAATGAGTTTAAAGGAGATTAAACAAAGCTGAAGAAACAACTAGTGAAGTGGAAAATATATTCAAGGAAATTATGCAGAACTGAGCACAGAGAGAAAATGAGTTGGAGAACATGAGGGAGCTGTTGAGTCCTAGAAGATCTAATGAGAAGATCTAGAAAACATCAAATCAGAGTTCCAGAAGGAGAAGTTAGAGGAGCAATATTTGAAAAGATAATACCTGAGAATTTTCACATGTGGCAAAAGATTTAAATCCACAAATCCACAATGTATACCAACCAAAATAAATACAAAGAATTTCACATCTAGACACATTGTAGCAAAATGGCAGAACACCAAAACCAGCAAGAAGTAAAAGCAGCCAGAGGTAAGAAGACACATTACCTATGAACAAAAGACAAGTTAGATTGAAAGTAGGCATCTCAAGAATCAAAGCCTTAAGACAGTAGAATAATGTCTTCCAAGTTGTAAGAGAAAAATAACTGCCAGCCTAGAATTGTTATTCCAGTAAAGTATCTTTCCATATTAAGAGCAAAACAACATTTTTAGATAAACAGAGACTAAGAGAGAAAATCCATCTGTGGATTTTCACTAAAGGAACTTTTTAAAAGAAGTACTTCAGGAAGAAGAAAAATGACTTCAGAAGGAAGATCTAAGACACAAGAAAGAAAGTGAACAAAGACATTATTAAACCTAAATGCAAATCTAAACAAGTATGTTAAGATTTATATTCATAACTTAGATTTAGGAAATAATATGATTTTTGAGTTGAGCCTTACAGTATTGATAGCTAGAATGTGCAAACCATGGGTGGGGCACTGGGGCCAAGGGCATGCTGAGTCTACCATGCACTTTTGAGCCTACCTTGACTGAATATTATTAGGGCATCCAAGGTGAATAGCAGGAAGGTGGGAAAGCATGATGGCTGATTAGGGCAGTCCAGCATGGCTGGCTGAGAGCTGCTGAGGTTGGAAGGCTAGGTTAGTGAAGTACACTGAAATGATGGAAGTGAGCTTTCTTAGCACAACCCACTAGGACACTGAGCCAAATAGTAATTAGCTGTCTGATCACAAGTAAATGTCTAGGAGACTCTCTAAGGAAAGGTAAACAGATCCTCTGGAATTAATGCCTGACACATTAGTAAAAAGGGTTTTTTGTTGTTCTTTGTTTTTCAAAGAACTAATTTATACCATGCAGTGGGTCCGGAAGATGGTTGTAAGGATTGTATGTATCACGTCAAAACTAAACTCGTTTTGTTTTTTGTTTGTTTTTTCCAACTGGCTCCCATGATTGAAGGGATAAGTGTATGCATGGTTTGAGCCAATGCATTACATCTGGAATGAAGTTGTTCTTTTGGGAGAAGCAGTAGAAGGGGGCTTACTGGACCAAAATATGTGGAAATGGGGCAGATATGCTAATGAGGATAGTTGCTCTGACCCAAGTACCTGTGCAAGGACAAGGGCTTGGGGGCGGGGGAGCTTCCCAGGCCTGGAGCCAGTGTGGACCCTGTGCTCAGGGACCTTACAGTCTCATTTCAGGAGCTGGCCTGACACCCCCATAGCTCTTCTCTGAACCACTCCCTGCCTCCACCTTGGAGGCACCCAAGCCACAGAGCTGGCCTGGTGCTGTTTTAATGTTGCTTCTACAGAATATACAGACTATGTTTGTTTCTTATTTCCAAACCATACCTAATTTTGACAGAGCATTCCTCTTTAATGTTTTGCCCAGATGCACATAATCATCATTCTGCTCATGACTAGACACAGCTGGGGGAAGAATGTCTGCTAGATGAGACTTTAATTAACTTCCTTCCTTGTTAGTAAGGCTTGGGATAAAAAGTGCAGGGGTCTTTCTTACCCTTTTCCTGACAATGGAAGCCATTTGTTTTCCAGCTCATGAGTGGAGGGATCAGGTGGGGAGGATGGAAGTTAGAAGTGAAGGCGAAGGAGACACCAGCTGGGGGAGGCCATCATTGAAAGGACACCCTGCATCGGAAATGTGGACATCCAAATGGGGGGGGAAGCTTGACCCCCTGGACTGTATTTTCATTTTAGAACTGTTCAGCAACAACCTGGAAGTGTTCCCAGGACTTTTAAAACTCTCCACTAAAATAATTCTGGCAACAGTGTGGAAACCTCTGGAATAGGTAAAAGCACACTGTGTTTTTAGGCCTGGTAAGCAACTGCATGTAACATTAACAGTGCATGTTGTTCCTAATTATTATTGGACTTTAATAGAATTTGTATTTCATTATTGGGATATAGTCTCTTACTCTTTGAGCTCTTAACTATTATTGATCAGAGTACTGAAGCTATTTGATCCAACAAGCATTTTTTTGTTCATTTATGTGTAATACATTGTACCAGGCACTGAGATAGGAAGGAGAAGGACACAGCCCTGCTCTGGGGAAAGCTGGCTTGCTAGGCTGAAGGCTACAACAACAGTGCAGACCACTTACACTTGGTTTAGAGGAAAGGAAGAAATGGATTCCATTGGAGAAAACTCAGAAGATTTCTGGTTGGGGTCCGTTTTAAACCTGGCTTTCAAGGAACAGTTGGACTTGGATAGACTGGAGAGAGTGAGGGGATGCTTTGTGAATGGAGTTTTGAGCCATGGCCAGGAAATAGGAGAAAGAAGAGATGCTTAGGGCAAGTTGGGATCCTGGAGCATGAGGACCTTAGAAGTGAAGCTAGGGGTACAGATGGGCAGTGCCGCGTGTAATGGGCCAGGGCCAATGTCAGAAGCCTTTGATTGTAGGTCAGGGCTTAATTCTATAGAGGGCACTGTGGTTTGCCCCATTCTATGAACAGAGAATTCAGACACCCAGTTCGTTGCTATTTGCTGGCTATAGCTGAAATTTGTAGAAAATGACTTATTCTCTTTCATCCTCTTGTTTTGGTAGTTTCAAATAAGTGTTCTAATGGTCACTTATAAACTCTAAGCAGATACATATTTAAAGACATATGGCACTGTTTCCCAAGTGTTTCTCCCTGTGGAAGTAGGTATTCCACCAAATGAGGGTTTCATGGTCAAGTGTCTGTGTGCACTGCTGTATGCTGTACCCCTCTCTTGAGGAGTCACGTACATTAGCATATTAATGGTCTGAGAAGCAAACATCTCACAAAACAAGACTGAAGAAATATTGGATTAAGGTACACTTCCTCGGTATTTTTATGTATATTTCTCCTAGTCGCAACGTTCTTATGAAATAGACATCGTTGTGCCCATTTTTCAGATGAAAACTGAAGGTTAAATACTTTTCCCAAGTTCATAGACCAAGAAAAGAGCCAAATGTGAATCCAAGTTCTCCTAACGTGTGAACCATCCCACCACATCGTGCTACCACCTAGATTCATGTGTATAATTTCACTGAACCTAACTGGTTCTGACCTCTGTCTTTAGGGGTCATTTTAAAATATATGCTTCTACCTTGGCTGTTCCAGTGATGACCTGTAGCCCTAAGTTCTTAAATGTCCACAGGGCAACACCTTTCCTGACCCACACTCTTCCACATGGAACTGACCACTCCAGAGTCCCTGGAAACATTATACTTTTTTTGCACACTTGCCTACATTTTCTCGCTCTATACTCCTTAAAAATGGTGTACGTTTAGTAGGTGGAGCATCTAGCCCAGTTCTTGACCCATAGTACCAGTGCTTGTTTGCTGAATGAGCACTTGAAGAAGAGCATTTCTCAGGTGTGGGAGTCAAGACAAAGAGAACTAGCTATTCACTTAGCTCTGGTTCTCATCATGCTACAGGGTCAGCTTGCTAAGAAAGACAAAAGGTGATATTTTCTGTATGTGGGTAGTCAGCCATCTGATACAGAAATATACAGCTGTTCTATCGGGATGTGAGCACAGAATTGTACCAACACCATGTAGTGAGCCTATAATACCTAAAAGCCAACCCGGAAATCAGGATCTGTGCTGACCAAAGGGGCCTCAGAATATACAGATGGTCCCTGACTGAAGATGGTTTGACTTACAATTTTTTGACTTCATGATGGTGGGAAAGCAATACGCATTCAGTAGAAACCATACTTGGAATTTTGAACTTGGATCTTTTCCCTGGCCAGCAATATGCCATATAATCCTCTCGCATGATGCTAGGCAACTACGGCCACAGCTCCCTCAGCCACGGTCAATATACCTACAACCATTCTGCTTTTCACTTTCAGTACAGTGTTCAATAAACCATATGTGATATTCAACACTTTATCATCAAATGGGCTTTGCGTTAGCCCAACTGTAGGCTAATGTAAGTGTTCTAAGCACGTTTAAGGTAGGCTAGGGTAAGCTATGAGGTTTGGTATATCTGGTGTATTAAATGCATTTTCAACTTAAGATATTTTCAACCTGGGCACCTGGGTGGCTCAGTCATTAAGCGTCTGCCTCCAGCTCAGGTCATAATCCCAGGGTCTGGGATCGAGCCCCGCATCGGGCTCCCTGCTCAGCAGGGAGCCTGCTTCTCCCTCTCCCGCTTACCCTGCTTGTGTTCTCTCTCTTGCTGTCCCTCTCTGTCAAATAAATAAAATCTTAAAAAAAAAATTTGTAAAATATTTTCAACTTACAATGGGTTTATTAAAACATAACCCCATCGTAAGTCCAGGAACATCATAAAGTTTAACATTAATGGGCATGAGGCACAGCCAGGTACAGCAAGGTCTGTCCTTGGTTTCGAGCTTCCTTTGCCTTTTACTTACTTCTACAGTTTTTAGCTTTGGTAGACTTTAATGCAGACCAAGAGTGCCATTTTTATGTATGAAATCTTGTATTTATAGAACAAAAAGTACCTTTAAAAAAAAAACGTGTAATGAAGTCAGATGGACGAGCCAGAACTATGGGCAATCACATACACATTTCTTTATAATGGATTAAAGAAAAATTGGGAAATAAGTGCAGACTCCCAATGTTTTAAAAGAAAATAAGATTCGAAAGATAAAATTAGAAAAGTCCTATAATTTGGATTTTTACCCAGAATGCACTTGTTTGTGTAATCTTTGCTCTTTTAGGCATTTGGTAAAGCAAACCTATTTCAAACATCTTAAAACTTTTTGTCAAAATAGCTCTAGTATCTAACGCTAATTGAAAAATATGAATTTAGAAATCTGAACTACAAGTTAAGGGGTAGATTAATAGAAAGTTTAAGCTGTAAATTTGAATAGATTCTAGCTTAAGTTTTCAAAATTCCGATTCTGGGTATTCGAGTGCATTAACACAAGCTGGGTTTGTTATTTCTGGAGTTAATAAGCAATTTCACAATGTACCATAGATCACTTTTAAAGACATGATAAATTGTCCCTAATGGTATTGTGTGTATAAACTAGAACTGTTTCTGCCTTGTGTATAACTCTCAGGATTGGGTGGTACACCTGAAAAGGCTTGGATTTTAATGGGGCCTTTTTAGCACTTTTGCACCTCGTATGTTCAGGATTATGTTTGATTGATGACCTTGAATGTGCTGGCATGAGAGATATGTAGATCTTAATGCCCTTAAACCATTTGTTTTCCAATCTCTGTAAAAGGCCCCTCTGTTTTGGGGTAACACTTTATCCTCCTTAAGTAAACAGAAATAGGTTTCTGGGATTTTGCTTTTTAGCATTGTAAATCCAGCAGGAAAGAGACAGGCTAGAGGCTTTTAAGAGAAAGCTAAAAACACCATGTTCCCATTTTATTAGAGCAGTCCAAAAAAGCCAAAGTGTGCGTATGTGTGTGTGTGTGTGTGTGTGTGTGTAGATATATTTTTCTCTCTTCTAAACAGTATTAAAATAACTCTTTAAAAAAAACCAAAAAACAAAAAACAGAACTCTCTGAATCTTTTCCTTCCTTTGGACCACTTGATGCCTCAGCCATTATCCTCAGCCTCCTGGCCAAGAACTCTCTTTTGATCCCATCATCTTAAACACCTACAGGGCTGGCGCCTGTGTGGCCAAGGGGATGTTCTCCCCAACAGGTCTTAGAGCAAGAGATTGGGGCTATAAATTGAATTTTGCTTCCCAAAAGGCACTGGGACTTAGTACCCAAGCCTGGAGGTGCTTTATAATCCATTCCTGCAGGATTCCTCTGACTCAGACAAAATCTGTAAATTTTTGTGCTTGAGGAGGGGCTCAAAGACAGACTCGTGAGGGTTCTCGGTTGCAGATGAACAATCTAGGCACTATTCAGGGAAAGGGGAAAAATGGCCCCTGCTGAAGGAACACACTGTTTTCCGACTGTAAGAACTGCTGATAACCATGTTGCTTGGGGAGCAGAGAACGGCACTGGGCAGATGCAACCTCTGCTGCACAGAGGACCTACTGTCACAACACATCTCTTTGCAGCGGGCCCTCCGCCCAGCTCCATGTTGTCCGTCATCTTCCGAGAAAAGAGACCAGCATGGTACTGACAAACACATTTTCACTTCCAGCCAAGATATGAACTTGGGGGCTCGCAAGAGTTGAAAGTCTAGTGCATTTACCCGTATTTATAATATGTTGCTAATTAGCAGTCAGCGTCCTTGTGATCTGGTTCTTTGTCATCCTCTTGAGGCATCCCCTTTCTTTCGTTGCCTTCCTCCCCACCAGCAGCAACGCCAAACGGAATATGGATTATCCTGGCAGCAAGGCAGTTTGAGCCCCCCGATTAGTCTAGAATGAAATGTGAAGGGGAAAATGAATGAACTGAGCCTTTGCATCTCCTGGTTCTCAAGATGTTATTTTGATATCTTCATGGGGGCTGATGTATTTGCTGGTGATTCATTGTACCTAGAGATCCCCAGGATTCCTGGGAAGGGTGTATGTTTGTCTGCTTCTTTAATGTACCTTCTCGTTTTTATGTTTTCTCATGAAATAGTCTTACTGGAATAAATCCTTGTAAGTGAAGTATAAGTATGAGAGCAGAAAAGGTGAGAATTCTAGACACAATCTTAGGGTACTTAAAATTGGACTCAGAGCATCACAGCCTTGTAACACCAGTTTGCTCCCACTGCTGTTATGTTTTAGGTCTCTAAGTCAGCAGTTTCTGATACCTTTTTCACCACGTCACCCCAAAATTATTTTTCACTTACACTCTTGAAATTGTTTCCTGTGATGGGTATCTCATAATAGAATAAGGGCTAAATGCGTGTTTGAGTTGGGTGTATTGGAAACCTTTATGTATATGCCTATATTTGTGTGCACACATGTGCATGAGTGTAAAAGACTGGGAACGCATCTGCAGTCATACACACGGAAGCACCTTTCACAGAGGTATCACGTGTAACACAAAGGAAAAGCTGGTATGTGTTTGTATTGGAAAAACTGATAGAGCCACAAGAGATCTTATAGCCATCTGGCTCAACTCTAGCAGCTTTTAATAAGAAACCTGAGTCCCTAGTGAAGGGATATATGTGGTGGTCAAAAGGAGCTAGGACAAAGGTTTTCCAACTGGTAGTCCACTACTGCGATTGTGTGGTGGGAATATACTCTGGCCTTTGTTTTCAGATACCATGTCATCCCCCATATATAGATGATGGCATAATGTCATCATTTTATTAACTCTAAGATTATTTAAAAATTCACACAAATGGAACCACAAAACCAGCATCTTAATGTTTCACTTGCACCGTTTTTTATTCTATTCAGACTGTTAGAGTGTTTAACCACTTACCAATTAGTTGCAAATGCAGCCAGCTGAAATACTCATCCACTAACAACCAATTAATTAAACTTATCTGATGTTAATTAACCACAACTGCCTGGCAGATAATCGGCCCTCATTAAATATATGTTGATTCCATCTTCCCTATCTTAACTCTATCTTGAGCCAGTTTCTCAAATGGTGAGCTTTGAGTCAGTCACCTTGGGTGATACTTTTTTAAACAGAAATTCCTGCTACCCAACCCCTGTTCAGAATCTCTGGGGATAGGCCTTGAGACTCTATATTTTTAACAAACTGGGCAGATGATTCTATGCACACTAAAGTTTGAGAACCACTGCCTAAAGTAAAAAGATCGAAATTGTAACTGATTAAAATATCTTCAGTTGAGCAGTCCAGCTGAAAAATTGGATACCTAAGTGTAATCACTGGACATATTTTAAAGCAATTACACAGGTTCTACAAACCCTGGTCCTTATGTGAAAATTTTCTTTGTATTTTTTATCATAACATAATTCATCCTTATTACAAATTATTCAAACAAGGCAGAAGCATATAATGTAAAAAGTATATGGGCCTTCCTCCCTCCCTATCCCTCTGTCCTACTCCCACTCCCAAGAGTAACAAATATTAACAGTTGATGTATATGCTTTGAGATTTTTCTATGTATTTATGCATTTCATCTGTATATATTTATGTGTTTAAATATATGTATATACATATCTGTCTATATACTTGTGTGTGTGTATATATATTTACATATTACATTTATTTACTCATTCACTCAACAAATATTTGAGTACCTACTATGTACCAGGAACAGGTACTGAGTAAACAACAGTGACAAACAGATGAGGTGTCCCTTCTTATGAAACCTGTATTCTAATAGGGAGATAGTCAATCAATCAATAAAAATGTAATATAAAATGTGGTAGTGATGCATGCTATAAAGACAAATCCAGTAGGATAAAAGGTAGAGCATTCCAGGAGGTTCTGCTTCCGATTTGATGATCAGGGCAAGCTTCTCTGAGATGACTTTCAGGCAGAATCCAGAAGGAAGGGAGAAAGCAACCCCTGTGCATATATTGGAGAAGAGGAGGCCAAGTTCTTCCTAGATTACATGTGCAAAATCACAGTTCCTTCTTTTAAAAACATAAAATTGTATCATGCGTACTGTCCTGTGCCTTGCTTTTTCCATTCGACGATGATTTGTGTACATATTTCCAGTGTCTGTATATATGGATCTGAATTGCCCTTTAGGGATTGCTTAGTATTCCATACTATGTCTGTGCCAGAACTTAACTCTTCACATATGATTGGACAGTTTTTTCATTATACCCTTAGAAACAATACTGCATGAAATTTTATGGATCATAATCTTGATATTTAGGTATTACAGGATTAATATTCTAGTTCTCTTGCAAAGTGAGATTATTTTAAGTATTTAGATCATATCGGTCAAATACAGAATTACTGTTTGGGAATATAGGAGCCAGACCTTGGGGCCCAAAAGTGTATAATACTCATTTCACATGTAGAGGTAAGCACCACTTAATCATTTTTAATTTTAAATTGGGCCATCAAAGAATTCTACATCATGTCTTTATCATAAAAGACCATATTTTTACCATTTTTCCATTTTTTAGGTTATTCAACCTACTACTGCCTAGGGACTGATTCTCATTTACTGGATTGGGGTCCGTTTGGGTTGGTTTATTTTTATGTCTGTTTTCTTAATATTGGATCATCCATTTCTTCTTCAGTGCTGTTACCTTTATGTTGTTCTTTGGTCCCAAAGTATTTGATCCAAACTATATTTTTCCTT
This sequence comes from Mirounga leonina, assembly GCF_011800145.1. Lineage (NCBI taxonomy): Eukaryota > Metazoa > Chordata > Mammalia > Carnivora > Phocidae > Mirounga > Mirounga leonina. The sequence continues at coordinate 36,550,504 of NW_023270265.1, forward strand.
TTAAATGTAAAATTTTCTTATTAAAATTTTTCCATAATTATAAAATTCAAATAAAACTGTATCACCCAGAAATAATCATTGTTAATATTTTGGTGACTATCTTGCCAGGTTTTTGTTGTTGTTGTTGTTTTTAATCTCTTTCAATGCACATGTTTTTGCTTTTATTTTTTTTAGGTCTGGGTTTTCATTTTGGGTTACCCAATTCCAGCGACCCTCTTTAATGCACATGTGAACAGATTCATTAATGTCCCACATTTGTGTTGCTAGTTACTCACTTTATTATGAATAACCCAGCAGACTTTCTCTGTGTTATCAGTGGAATAGATGCACCTTGCATCTATTGCATCAAGTGAATGGCTTCTGGAGTGCCAGGTGACGTCACTGCAACACTCAGAACCCCTGGACACTTGCCCAGGGGCTGACATCTTGGTTTGGGGTCAGTCTACATCTGGGGAACATTTGAACCCATGATTCACCTTCCTTTTTGGGGGACAGGGTACCAAAAAGTTCTCTTATGCCCCTCCTTCTCATTTCTAGGCCCTTGCTTTGTTGTTTTGTTTGTTTGTTTTTTTAAAGGATTTCTTCCCACATGATTTATCTGTGCCCTTCATTCTTCTCATTCTGATTCACCACACTTAACTCCTGGGAGAAGAGCTCGCTTTTAACTGGAAGCTTTTTTGTGTTTTCCCTCATCTTGGAATTAAGAAGAAACAGAATCTTGGAAAAATAGGAGCTAACTCACCGTCTCAACAGTTAGGCTTCCCTGAGGAGACGGCTTCTTGTCTTCACGCTCCTACATAGCCCACGATGGGCCAGTGGCCAGTGTAACCCACTCTGTAACTGGGGAGTGAATGGTTATTAAACGTAGGAATTGTTATTTACAAATGAGGTTCTCTAACAGCAGTTTAGTAATGAAAATGTTTTCATTTATGCCTCAGTTTCCCAGAATGGCTTAAGCAACGTTGAATTAAGCTTGCTGAGTTCCAGTGACTAGAGTTAGTAACTTCACTTATTTTTTTTTTTTAAACTGGAAAATGGCACCAAACAGTTTGGTGGTTTGGATGCAGATAAATCTACTGGGCTTCAGTATGCTCCGTCCTCCTATGAACCAAATCTCCTTAACCTGCCATCTGCAATTCATAAGTGCTTCTGTGTAGTATGGTGTACAATTGTGTGACTACTGGATTATCTTAAAATGAAGATAACCTTTTTAATCTTTTTTCTAAAACACCATTTTATATTATTAAAACTGAGTAAAGATGAAAGGAACCATAGTGTATTAAAGAAACATATTAATTGTGCCTAAAGGTGTTTGTTTTTCTTAAAATGCCCACTTAATTCCCAGTTGATCAAAAGATGAAGGTTCCAGAGAGTCTTTCTTCTGACAGACTTGATTATGTGTAGGGGTTCCCTTCTAGAGATACTTGTTATTTTATAAACACATGCATATGCATAATATATTCCGCCCAGTACTCCCACTTTCTGATCTGCACAGTACAACAGAGCATCCCATGGAGTCAGAGAACAAAGAAAATCTTCACTCTGAAATTCTTCCCTGGAGCTGAATATGTCTTCAACTTCAGAAAGAAAAGCCCTAGCATGGATTGGGGCACCTCTCTGGCCCTCTGAAGGAAATTTTAGACACCACTGGTACGATCTCTAGGAAAAAAGCACACTTGGAGGTACTGGAACTTGGGTTGATTTCATAGTATGGATTCAGGTTCTGTTCTAGACATTTTACCTACCTCATTGCAGTTAATTCACCCAATGACTCTGTGTTATAGGTATTACTGCTCCATATCACATGAGGAAATTGAATTTGAATTTGAATAACTGGCTGTAAATGTATAGCCATGAAGTAATGGAGTCAGGATTTGAACCTCTGTTCATCTGACTCCAGTGCCCTGATATTTCTATCCTGCAGAACACAGACTCTAGCTTGTAGTAGCTAATGGATAGAAAACCACTCTACCGCATTCAAAGTAGATGAATTATCTTTCTCAGCCTATAATCAATCCCCATAAAATTCTATTCACTGTAGGTTTATGGCATCCACTTCCTTACACAATAACCAGAAAATGAAAAGTAATAAAATAATATTTGTAACAACAATATGAGGAAGCATATAGAAAAGATCATACTGCTATACTACTTTCTAGTATATTGGAGAACTCAAATTGATAAGACCATAGTATAGAGAAAAGAATATTGTTTTTTAACCTTGTTTGTTTATTCATTTTTAATAAAAGTCACATAACATAAAATTAACCATTTTAAAGTGTACAAATCCACGGCATTTAGTCCATTCACGATGTTGGGCAACCACCACCTTTATCTAGTTCCAGAATATTTTCATCACCCCACAAGGAAACCCCATGTCCCCTATGCCCTCGTTCCCCTTTCCATACTCCATCAGACCCTGGCAGGCAACATTCTCTGGTCTCTGTGGATCTATTTCTTCATGGAATAGATCCATGGAATGGATGGAAAATATGTGACAATTTGTGTCTGGTCTCTTCCACTTCGTGTAATGTTTTTGAGGTTCTTCCATATGGGAGCGTATATCTCACTTAATTCCTTTTTAAGGTCAAGAATATTGATTTTTAAGTGGGGTTCCAGGTCTAGCCCTCCTACTAACTCACTGAAAACTTGACACAAGCCTCTCACTCTCCATGAGTCTTGGTGTGCTCATGTGTAAAGTGGAGATTGCATAACCTATCAAACCTGAGTTCTGTAGGAAGCTCTGGAACAAAAAGCCTGACTGCTCAAAGAAGTGTGGGGAACAGTGCATGCTGAATCTCCCTTGTGTAGATTTGCAGTGCTCCATGCCCTAAAGACTCTGAAACTCACTCTGTACTCTTTAGCCCTGAAGAGTTCCTGTATCCTGTAGGCTCCCAAGCTGTGACTAGAGAACCCCTTTATTTTGCTATTTTTTTACATCTTATGGAATATCGTTCAATATTCTAAGATGCTGTAATCTATGAACGACTCACTGTTGAAACCCCACTATGCACAGCTTTGCTAATCGAGTCCATGTTGATCTTGTCTCTAGGTTACTGGCCTAGAGGTACTCTTCCTCCAGGGAAGTTTTGAACTGTGCAGGTTCATTTTGGTTATCCCAATGATGAGAAACAAGGATAATAAATGTTCTGCAGTGCATTGAACGTTCTTTCTCAACACACACAGCCCCTGGTCTACACAAACTCTCAAACCTCCTGCTGATCATTGAAGTAGGTGAAAACGCTGTTTATAATGATCTGAACCTAGTTTCCAATATTAAAAACAAAGTATTTTTTGCATGGTTTTAGCATCCACTAATTTTCCAGGCATACAACAATTGTGTAAAACCAGGGTATATTTTAAAAGAGTTGCTCACAATTGAGGGATACACAGAGCTATGCTGCAGAAACAAATTAGCCTAGAAATCCTGGTGCCTTAACACAATAAAATTTATTTTTTGTTTGCTCATGGTTAACCAGGGGTCCAAGACTGATTCCCCCACGGGGGTTGTCCCCAGCCATCTCAGGCAGAGGTAGAAAGGGCTTGCACACCAGCTCCTCAATGCTTCTGCCTCCAGATGAGGCACATCTACAGCCCAATGGCCAGAACTAACATACAGTCCGTCCAAGCACAGAGGGCTAGGCAACGAGGAGCAGAAGGGAAGCTTGGCGATACAGCGTTCATGGCAATGGCACTTGTAGTATTTGAGTCATCGCTGGGTGGCACATGTAGTGGTTTGCATGTGCACCTGTCACGTGTATGTTAACTTTACATATGAATCCAAGCATATGCTCTTGTCTGCTAGGATAGCAGCGCCTGCACATTTACATACAGAGATACATCTTACTGCTTTCCTGTATAGTTTCCTTATTTTGTGGGTAGGGCATTATATTGATTATTTTTTAAATTACGTGTGTCCATAGATTATATTAGCTCTGAATTTCATCTCAAGAGAATCAAGGGACATTGAAAAAAATATCTGTTATAAAAAGGAGGTTTGATGGGAATGAAAGCTGCTTTTCTAGGTCTTCAGCAGCATCCAGAGCATACAGTAGGTCATGGAGAGTTATAGGGACTTACATAATAATAGTACAAAGAATATTAGCTAACATTTATTGAGTGCTTCCCATGTGCCAGGCACTGAGCCAAGCCATGTAAGTAAATTCTCTGCTTCTGTCTGACCAGAAGCCTATGAGGCAACCTCTGAATTCTCCATGTTACAAGTGAGGGCCGCTGTCCTCTTTCAAGCATATTGGAAAAGTTGTAGTTCCCTTCATTTCTGTTCACTGCATGTCAGCGTGTGACTGTGAAATAGGACGCCGCACTACCTGCCAAGAAAGGACACTCAATCTCCAAACACTGTAAGGAGACAGCAGGCAAAGCACAAGGGTGGGGACAACACCACGGGGTACTTGGGCAGCCAAAAAGGAAGTCAGAGAAGAGATTGGAGGGAAATAGTCATGAGGAAAAGGACCTTGCCCCAGAAAATAATATTCCCCCATTCGGGGAACATTGGCATTGTGAATGTGTCACTGATTCCGTTCACGACGTTGGGCAACCACCACTTTTATGTTGTTCCCGGAACTTAAGATAACTCTTAAGCCAAACTCTAGTGTATGCCTTTCCCATTTTATCCCTGTGCCTGTGCCTCCCAATTTTTCTGCAATTTCATGGGCATAAAAGTGTACAACTAGCAGTTCAGTCAACTAATTTATTTCAGTAACACTATCAACATGATTCTAGGCCAAAATAAAAGCCAAAATGTCAGGATCCACCCTAGAGTATACCACCAGTTAGCAAAAGAGGAAAAAAAAAAAGACCACAGTCAAACAAAATTTGAAAATAAAGTCTCTTTCAGGCTTCCTTTGTTAGTGGTATATCTAGACACCTTTTTCCAGAGTCATGGGGATTTCTTCCTTTTTACTTGAAAGCATTTTTGCAAGACTGACTACTTTAAAATTAGTGTTGCACTCTTGCTTTTATTACTCAGTCTTTATTTTCTTCTCAGTCTTCATTCCATAAGAAATATCTCTGGAGGCTTATGCATTTGGAATTGACTTTGTGCAGGAGTGCAGCGTTTTCCTTGCCTGTGGCGAGACCACATTGGTTCAAGGCTAAGGAACTGGGCTGGTCCTACAGAGACCCTCTGGATGCCTGCTCTCTTTCGAGATCCTGATTGTCCATTTTGGGCTTGGTGTTTCTAGCAGCCCTGGAGGCAGGCGCGTGGCGCCCTGGAGGCTCCTTCTCACATGGTGTTGGCTGCACTACGCTGAGCTACTTAATTCTTACTTTGGATTGTGTCTCAAGTTTTAAGTCAGTACAGATGGTTTCTTTCTCCAAAGTTTATCATACCATTCCCTCCCAGTAACTACACACACACACACACACACACACACAAACTGTGCACAAATTTCATGTTCTCTCCCTTTTAAAAACAAAATGTGATCTGTCTGACCTATCTGGAGAATCTGCTGCTTTTTCAGATTTATGTCCCTCTGACCAGGTAGCTTGCCCAGCTATTTGTCTCCCTCACTCAACTTTTCCATTAGGCTGTTTTAAAACCTTCCATGTAATTAGCTTTTTTAACTCTTAATCTTCTACCTTCTTTTCTTTATGGTAAACTTGCTTATGACTTTTTTATATACCTGCCACGTTCTAAAGGGCATTTTAGCATTCTTACCCTGCTTTGTCTGCTTTTCATTAAGTTTGTCAGCTACTTACTTACCATGCCCCTGGCCTCCCTCACAATCTGACTGCCTGTTTTTCTCAAGGGTGGACCCTATATGGAGTGGTCAAGAATTGCTCTGTGTCTTCCTTGCCCTTTGAGACAGGCAAGCAGAGAAGCCTCAGAGAAGCTAATGCTGGGACTCTCTTCAGAACACTTGCCGGAATTGTTACTGCCTCGCCGTATTCTTATGACTGCAAGGCTTAGAAAGCTGAAGCTAGAGGTACCTTCATTTGTAATACGAGCCAGGAACTGGGCTGATCATTTTGGGGAATAAAAGATGACCCAGATCCTGCTTTCAGGCAGCTTTCACCCTAGTAGAGAGGATGACGTGGGCACCTGGAGCCTACTGAGGTGAGACCAAGTGCTTAGGAGCTTGAGGGGAAAGAGATCTCTTTTGACAATGATGCATGTGCAAGAACTCATGTCAGATACAGTATCTTTGCTGAACGAGAACAATGAACAGGACTGTAAGGAATAGAGATGGTTAGAGGCATGTCAGACAGGGAACTGCATGGGTAAAGGCTCAAAGGTGCCCATGTTCAGCCTGACTAAAGCAGTGGTTCTCAACCAATGCTGATTTTGTCATCCCCCTCCCCCTCAGGGGACATTTGGCAATGTCCAGAGGCATTTTTGGTTCTCACAACTGGGGGAGAGGGCCTGCTGCTGGCACCTGCTCAGTAGAGACCAGGAATGCTGCTGAACGTCCTGAAGTGCGTGGGACAGACCCTCCCCTCCCCAAACAATTATCCAGCCCATCGCTTCTCTGCCTTTTGACTAAGATCGAGTGAAGAATTATCCAGCCCTAAACATCAACACGTGCCAGGGTTGAAAACCCTGGACTAGAGCCTCAACTCTATGCCAGAGAGAATTGGGAGAGAAGTCTGAAAGTATTTAGGCCTCTATTCTGAACCGTTCTGAATGCCAGCTTAGGCCTTGGGTTTTGCTTGGTAAGCATTTAAAGCGTTCTGAACAGGAGGAGGCTGATGCTTTAGGGAGATTAAGCAATCAAGAGGTATTGCCGATTGGAGACAATGAGGACAAGTCAGGAAGGAGGTGCAAGTCTGGGTGAGAGGTTAGAATGGCAGTGACGAAGAAGAAAAAACAAATATGAGAGACACATCCAAGGAAGATTTGGAAAGATCCGGTGCCTAGCTCCACGTGGGAAAGAAAATAAAGGAAAAGTCCAAATGAACAGAAATGTGTCGGTCCAGGGAGACCACCTGGATTTGCCTGCCATTAACTGAGGGCGAGAGGCACAGAGCGAGAAGATGGGATTTTTGTTTTATGCCTGTTGATGTAAGGAGCTGGTGAGACAACCAGGGTGAAGTATCCAGCATGTGCTAGGAAATAGGGGGTAAAACTTGGAATAGGTCAAGAGACAGGTTAAGCATAGAAGTGGGAGTGATATTTGAAAGCCAAGTGAATGAATGAGGGTTTTGAAGGAGATGTTTTGGAGAATGTGGGGAAGAAATACAAGGTAAGAACTCAAATTGCCAACATTTATGGGCACCTGCAAGGGAGAAAGATACAGGAGAAGTGCTTCGCTCCCAGTCTGCAGGCTACACAGATTCACCTATGGGTGAATAGCTGTCAGGGCCCAGGCCAGCCCTCTGCAGCAGCGTCGTGTAGACCAAGGAGAGCTCTATGTCGTAGCGTTGTGTAGACCGAGAATCTTGAGCTAACCAGCTCATGTATTTGATTTTTTTTCAGTATCAGGACTTTGTGTAGGGATATACAATTGCGATTAATGGTACTCAGTATTGTTATTTGTACCTGTTGTAATTGGTCGTCAATTTTTTTTTCTGCCATCAGACAGTGTATTGAGATGGGTGCAGAGTCCCATCTTTTCAAGCCTATTTGAATGGCAGAGACTGTGTCCTGTCTTTGGTTCTTTGGCATACTACCACATGCACAGTAGGTATAAATTAAATGCTATAGAAGAATTCTTCTCTCCCCAAATAAAGGGAAAATAAACAACCATAACAAAACAAACCAATAAAAAACAGGGTCATTCTGATTTACTGTCATGGATATGCTATTTGGGGTGGGTCATAAACCAGAGGAAACATTTCAGATCTCTTATTTATCAGAAGACTACTCTATCCTTCCAAAACCTAGAGACCTCTGTGACTTCCACATCTCAGAATAGCCTTAACCAAACAAATATGTTTAATTTGACCTAAATAATGAACTGACAGTCTTTTTGAATGGTTCCAATGGCAACATTTGGAATTGTTTACACCTAACTTCTATTTGGTTTTGTTTTCTTTTTCTAAAAGCAAAACAGTTTGGGGACTCGCAGGACCTTATAGGTGCCATCTATTTTGGAATGCTGTTTACTTTTATGATGTTTATTCTTCACCCACTGAAGGGTGTGAACATTATGGGTTTCACTGCATGGCTACCTAACTCTATTTTTACATTATACTTTATATATAGTGTCCATTTTTTTTTTTGGTGCTTCTTTTAAGGTTCCCTTGTTGCCTGTGAGCCAGGAATCACAATCAGGAGTGCTATGTAAAAGTCTCTCTTTTTCTTTAGCATTTAAGTCTTAAGGAAAGAGGGAATTAAAAAGTAATGTAAAGGCATAAATAAATAATTGCACCTTTATTTCTTTGCTGTACATTACATAAAGGTAGATAATATAATTGCCCTAAGAGATCTAAGAGAATAAACTTAAATCTGAATGTGAGGATTAAGGATTAAAATGGTAATACTAAAAAATTGCCTTGCATGCAGTTGCTTTTGGGTCCTGTAAAAATGGTTTACTTGGCACACATGCTTTTGAATTAATCAGATATGCAAGCATGTGGGCAGGGGGAACCCCTTATAGTCTCTACATATGTGAATCAAAGATGGGATTTGTTTGAATTACCCTTTAGCCTCCATTGTTAAAATCAGAATTAAGTTCTTTGTTTAGTGAAGCATTAGTAGCAATCTTTGGGATTGCCAAGAAGGGCTGGTTGCTGGCAGAGAGTTCTCAGTGTATTATGCTGTTTACCTAAGGGTTATATTCAAGAAGCTCTCTGAACAGCTGGGCTGATTATTGAAAATGCCTCATAGTAACTTCCAGCCTAGGCTGATCGATATCGGTGCAAAGCTTTACATGGGAGGGAGCTATTTAAACATTGAGAGCCCCAGGGATAAAAGAGAATGAAAAAATAATGCTGGACAAATATGCTGAAGTGTTCAAAAGAAGAGAGAAGTATCTTGTCTTGCTATAGGCGGAAAATTCCTAAACAAACAAACTAGAAAATTTTTAAGTTTATCTTACAATGGCATCCTAAAAATTTCTTTTACTTTGTGGCAACACCCTAAATATTTAGTTATCTTACCGTGCCCTCCTAAATATTTAATGGGAAGAGGAAAGACTAATCAAAAATACCAAAGATCAATTTTATTTTCATTATTTTGAAATATAACCTGTTACATAAAATTCCATAAAACACTTTTCAATGATACTGTAGGGAAATACTTAACTTTATCATTAGATAGATTGATTTTAAACCTTTCTTTTTCTCAGGATCATCGGAAAATTATAGCACCAATGTACTTCAACACCCAAATATAGGCAGAAAATACTGATTTCTTTAATATTTTCTGCTGCAGAGATCTAGTATAGAGATACTAACATTTCCTTTTGCCTTAGTCCTCGCAAAACAAGCTTGTTTGTTTGTTTTCTAGTTCTGTTTTTCAAGTTTAATACAATAAATGAAAAACTATACTAGATCTTATCTCCTAAAAAACATTTGGTGAAATTATGACATCAGGGCAAAAGTGTCAGCATTTAAAAGGCTGTTTCTTTCTACAAAATGGGATAACAGAGAAATACTTCGAAAAAGAGAGGGGAGGAACCACTCAATTTATCAAAGTGGAAACCTGTCTCCAGAAATCCTACATCTTGTTACCTCCAGGATTTCTTACTTTACTCTGCACATGAGCAACAGACAGGAAGTTCAGAAACACAAAGGCAATCAATATGAAAACTGTGAAAGTCTCTTAATTAATCAACTCATACAAACTCTCCAAGTAAGAGGATTTTACAAGCATTTCAATTAAGGCTTTCCCTTTCTATTACCAAATTTCATTGACAATTAAAAATGCATAATCAAAGTTGACATGATTATAAAAAGCAAAAGATTATTTAAGTACTGAGCTTTTGGACTTACAGACTTTGATTTTCTGATGTTTATTCTTTTGATGAGTCACATAGACAATTGCTAATTGGATAGTTATTCTATAACAGTGATGTTTTAAAAATTTCAAAATGGGTAGATCTTTGAACATGTTTGTATTTCCCTCTTCAGATAAACATCATCATTTTGGCATACTCATACCTAGAAGTTACGTGGCTGACTCGTTAATGAAATTTAATAAATATGCATATGCAAAGAACTATTTTATTCACTGAAATGTTCAAGAGCTGGCATTCTGTGACATTTTTTGACCTAAGAGCCCTAAAACTGCCTAAAAACACTTAAGTCCTGGCAGCAATCTGTTTATCTCTGAATTCATGTGGGAATATAAGAAACTTACTGACATTGAAAAAGTATATACAGAATAGGGGAATTTTTGTAACAAAGGTCAGCTTAGTCTAATACTCTGCTTTTGCTATTAAAAGAAAGGTTTGTTTGAAATCCTCACCAACTCTCCATGTTAGGCTCAAACCTAACAAATTTCCAGACCCTGCAGATATTCCCAGTATGGTTTACACTAGCTTTCTGCTTTGTAGACTAAAAAAATAGACCAGGGGACAAAGTATCATTTCATGATTCCGTTCCTCACTTATGACAATAGAAAAGTAATTGAACTCCTTTGTGCAGCTTTTCTTCACCAGGAAATTAGGAATAATCATTGCCATCCACCTTCAGCAGAGGACTTTGAAGAGTAATAATCAAAGGGCCATTTAGAGTTAAAATAAAAAGATAAATTATTTTTCTTTATTCAAAGAATTAAGTTCATAGAATATGAGAATATCTCTTAAATACTTTTTATTTTTAAACGCCCATTTAAGAATGTATCACATTATAAACTATTTATTTTGTGTTCATATTGCATGTACACTACAGAGATGCTAAAAATGTCCTATTAGTATGTCTTTAAATAGTGATCTCTCTCAATGCCATTAAAATATTATCTACCTAGGAAGCATAAAATCCTACTGTTTTAGGAATGAAACCAAGGAGCGTAAAAAAGAAAATAAGCAGAAACTTCCCCATTTATCAGGAATCCTAGCAGTCAGTCTTTGAATCTTACTAAAATCTATTTTGCCCATAGCTTGCCCCATGCCCCACCCCCTACCACCAGTGGAGAACCAGTGGACCAGCTCCTTTGGGGATCAGGCCTTGCAGAGCCTGGAGGTGGGTAGGGAGGATCTCAGCACTCCAAGAAAACACACACACACACGTTTCTATAGACAAATATTTAAGTGGATCAAATTGTTGTACTTCATAAGTGATTTGTTCACCTTTATTAGTACACTGCATTAAGGACTGCAGTGGTGAGTCCCAAAAGAAAAATATAGCAAAAGCATTTTAATATTGGCCCATCATTTGGCAATGATTGCATTAGTCAGTCATTGTTTTATTTCAAGAGAGTCAGTATTCTTTATTTTATTTTTTTTTAAAGATTTTTATTTATTATTTGACAGAGAGAGACACAGCGAAAGAGGGAACACAAGCAGGGGAAGAGGGAGAAGCAGACTCCCCGCTGAGCAGGGAGCCCGATGCGGGGCTCGATCCCGGGACCCTGGGATCATGACCTGAGCCGAAGGCAGATGCCCAATGACTGAGCCACCCAGGCGCCCCAAGAGAGTCAGTATTCTTTCGTGTATAAGAGAGTAGTAGCCCTGAGGGTAGTCTGCATGCAAAATACAGGGCTCAATCCAGAAACAGGTCTTGGGGTCATTCATTGTCTGGGCTCCAGAAATATGTTGGTGAACGCTGTGGTTTCGCATCCACATTACTCAGGAGGAAGGCACAAGTCTCAGTTTCTAGCCAATGGTGGACCATCAGGCATGGTCTCACTGGCTGTTTTTGTATCACTTCAAAAGAATAGTAAATACTGCTTTGTTGTCTTCTTACTATTACAGAAAAAGCAATAGCTTTTTTTTCAAGGTAATCTTTCTAAAAGGAGGGGGAGAAAACAGCAACAGTCACGGATTTTTCTCCTATTGGAAAAAACAATATCTGCGCAGGCTTGGAGAGTTGTCTGTTGGGCATTTCAGGCTCTCTCTCTGATCATGCTGTTTGAAAGCCTTTGCAACTCTCCTTCCAGTCCTCCTGCAGGCTCCCGTGATCCCATGTGTCCCACATTACCTCCCTACTACCCCATCCCTGAACACACAATGCTTGCTATTGATAAGAGAAAAGCCACAATAGCCACTTTCCTTATTTTGTCTGATTCAGAGAGGTTGAGGACTCTCACCAGGACTCATGAGCTCAGAAACTGGGAAGAACTTGCAGAGGCCATAGCAAGCAATCAGGTGATGATGTACATGACCATGTGGGCTTGAGAAGGGACATGACCCAGCAGTCTTGAGGGTGTGGACATGATCCCAGGCAGAAATTTCAGAGAGCCTCCATCCGAAAGCCCCACTTGCAGGAGCTCTCCCATAAATGGTCTTCTCTACCCACTACCTCTCGTATCACTGTCCCCTCCAGATGCTCCATCCCCAATCCTGATGATCCCTTTCCAGTGGGAGCCCTAGATTACCCAGACTTCAGGTTGTATTTTACGCGTTGCCCAAAGCGCTTGCTTTTACAAATCACATTTGACACATCCTTGTGTCAATCCATTGTGTAAACCATGTAGAGCGGTCCTTCTACAAGCCAACTCCTTCACTTGCACCCCTTTGAAAACACACACAGCAGACAGGAACCATGTTAGCCTTTGTGAATGACCAGAGCCAGGGTTCTACTAAGCGGAAATTCATAGCACAGTGTTAAGACAGAAATGCTTTGAAATAACCCAAATCACCTTGGAGCACCAAGTTAACATGTATTGCATTTAAATTGTAATAAATGCAGTATTTATAAACTTACATGTGCCTCGTGACTTTTGTGTCAGCAGGGTTTCTGTAGGCCTCTATTTATATCAAATAAACTTCAAATACCCCGGAACGTAGACCGCATCTGGCCTCATTTTTGAAGTGTCCCTCTAGGAACATTTCTAAAATAGTAGATTGTTCCAGTTTTTTTTCCTAATGAGAAAAATCCATGTGTTCTGTGATTATTAATAATAATAGCTTCAAATAAATTATTGACTGGTTGCAATGGACTGTACTTCCGAGCAGCTGAGGAGCTCTTTGGAAAAGAACTCCGATTCCCACTGCGGAGTGTCTAAGTTGTTCCTCTGACCCGTCTACTTCACCAGCTCCACCAGCTAGCAACCATCCCAGGCAGAGTTGCTCAGGGGTCAACAAGGGCAAGACGAGACAAAGGTGAAGGATTCGTGGTTCAAGATTATAGTGACAGTTGATAAAAATTTAAAAGGAGTTGATGCTTCATCTATTCTTCAGTAGAAGAATTTGGGAGCTTTTTTATAAATTTCAACAAATTCACTATAGTGGCTCATACACACACACACACTCATAAGCATACTATCTATATATCTATTTCTGTAAATTTGTATAGATATATTCTATAAATCTGTCTATATGGAGATAGAGAAGCCAAATGACTTACCATTTATGAAGAATTGTATGGGTGGGGGAGCGAATGATGTTAAGGTTTTCCCTGCCGTCGGGGAGTTCCTTATAGTCTGGGAGGGGAGGTGGCCATGAGCACAGTCAGTCATTGTTTGATAGATATACATTGTTTGCACAGTACCAGGCACTCTACTAGGCTCTGGGCATAGAGAGAACAAAATCCCAAACCCTGGGATATGTGCCATAATACTGGTACAGATAGTGAATTGATCTGAGTCCAGAGGTGGGGGATGCATTGCCAGCAAAGTTGATCATGAAAGGCTTCTAGGCAGTGGCGATGTTGGAACTGTACTTAAATATATTTCCCCTATGCATAAATCCCTGAGCATGTTTTCTCTTTCTATTATATTACATCTTGAGACATGTAAGTCGGTGATCATTTATAATTTTTTAAATATCTTGTGATTTTGTAAGTAAATCTTTAAAACTCCAGCTTCACTGAAAATAGTCCAAGATCATTTACTATGATTTAAAGTATTCATAAAGCAAGGTGATTATTACTCTTGAGACCATTGTACAAAGCCCTGAAGTGTGTTAGACATAGGCCAGAAACCTCTCTCCTTTGTTATATCTTATGAGTCTGTTAGGTTTAAAAAAAAAAAAAAGGCTATCCTTTTTGGCTATTCCTGCTCTATCTTAGACACTTGAAAAATAGAATTTTATGTGCACAACCTAAAGGGAGTCTCAGTGAGGAATTCTCTTTCTGTATTGCGTATGCTACCAAAGACTTAGAAAATCAAGAGAAAAACAGACCAAAACTCTTTGCTTATTAATGTACACATCTTCATTTTCCTGAAGTTGCATAACTAACTAAATTAGGGCAATGCTATCAACATTGCATCTCTGTTGACATTGAACATTGCATAGCTGGAAAGAAAGGGATGCGTGTATTTTTTCCATTTGCTATTTCGATAGTCTAAATCGCAGTGGCAAATGAAAATACAATTGAATCTCAAGTGAATGGCCAGAAACACCGTATATTTTATGAAATATGGCAGCATAATGAATAGGAGGTAAAAAAAAAAAATGTCCTAGCTTTCAAGTCCTGATGGTTTTGATGTGATTGAATCATAGTGCATTCTGTTTGATGTCTGGGCTTTGCTATTCAGATACACTGCAAAGTATGTGCATCACCCTCTCTGCAGAGTGCACCTGGCAACCCGGCACGCATGTAGTTTGTTTTCCCCGCACCTGCAAGAAACATATATATTTAAGTAGGAGTATTTTAATTCTCCTAATTGTGATAGATTCCCCACACAGGGAAAACTATCAGTCAGGTACAAAAGAAACTGCTTAGGATTTGAAGGAATTTGACAATTTTGTTGTAGTTCCTAGCCTGGCAGGTGGTAATAATGCCGATGCCAGCATGGTCAAAATATGAAAATTAAAGTGACGATGGGTTTTAATGAAATCCATTTGACAAATATAATTAAGGTGTTTTAATATGAAGTCCTGTAATAAAGACTACCGGTGGACTCCCTGAGGTCCTGACTAATTGTGTAGATTGCTTTTAAGCTTTGAATAGTTTTATTGGATAATGAACTGTTAAGAAGTGTTAGATCTTTCTTAAGCAGAATTTGGTTTGAAAAAGAAGAGGAGAGACAGGCCTGAGGTGTGGCATTTTAAACATAATTAGAAGAGAGATTTAAGTTAACATCTTTGATCTTGCTGTCAGTTTTTGATTAGAGCTGTAAATGCTTTAATCAAGTGTAGTGTAGTCATTACATTTCTAACTGTTTTTTAAACTGCGAAATTACTGAGACATTGACATCAATTTTAACACATTCTGAAAATTTGCAGCAGAATTGGGTTTCTCTATTGAGTGTTTGCATTAGAATATCTGATGATACTGACTTACCAACCTGAAACACAATAGCAAAATTATACTGTGGTGAGGACTAGTTTGATTTGGGGAGTAGCTAGACATAACAACACAACAGTACAATTACTTGATATTTATTTTGCTTTCTAGGAATGTGCTTGCAAGTTGAGAGCACTCATCATATGAAACTGTCTCATTAAAATGTATAGATGAGTAATAACCTCAAACTCTAGCCGAGGATCTTATTTTTTTTTATTTGTGTTGTTTATAAGAGTACTTTATAATACTAAATGTTCTTAACTTTCACTTTTGAAGAACCATTGTTCACCTAACATCTCACTGTGATCATCCGATGGCATGTTGGATTTTTATTCCTATGCCTGGAGGGTGTGTAATAAGTACAAAGTAAATATTTGTTAAATGAATGAGTAATCAGTTTACAATAGCTGAGTATGTAACCTACTTGAATTATTTTCTCAAAATTAAATAAAATTTGAATAAGTGAAGTATAAGGAAAAAGTACATTTCCTTCTGCCACCTGTCTCCACCCAGTTACTCATTATAGGGTATAAATGGGTATATATTTGGTATTTCTGACTGGTTTCAGATAGCATCACTAAAATGATGAGTTAGACTAGTGCTATGTGGGATTCTCCTTGGTGGAAATCTGCCTCCCTAGCATTTCACCCACAATTGCAGAAGTGATAGGGCTATTTTAAGGAGGTATGCCCCAGGGCCATTCATTGACTAATAAGAAAGAGTCCACACTGATTACATGGTCTTGAACTTTCTGCTTGTGTATTATGTGTTACAGAGGATATGAAATGAAGAGTTAAGAAGTCTGGATTCTAATCCAAGCTCTGCCTGAGAAGGCATTTAGAAAAATTGCTTTCCTCCAGGTGATCTAATCCAACCCCCAAGTGGAATAAAAAACTTCTAAATCTCTGCGGACTCTAGAATTCTGTTGATCAGTGTCTAGCTCTCTAAATGAGTCTCTACCACCTTTATTCTTTTAGCCTTTCTAAATTTTTATGTTCTCCACTTTTTACTTTTCCTTGCACTCCTACTTTATTTCTCTTGACCTTCCCACCATTCATTTATCCATCCATCCATCCATCCATCCATCCATCCATCCATCCATCCATCCAGGAAGTATATATTAAGCATCTGTTATGTGCCAGGCATGTAGAAAGGAAACAACACCAAGTAGCAGTGTGTTGCTTCTTGGTTACCTGATGCGAGAGATGGAGAGTTGAGTAGATGCCAGAAGTAGGGAGTGGGGGAAAATACTGTCTTTTTATCATCCACTTTGATTTATGTGCCACTGGGTAATAGATATGTGTTTATAGCGGGACCAGATGACTTTCAACATTTTTACCTGCAAATACTGCTAGAAATAAAACCGTTCTTGTAGATTAACCAATTTACCCAAACCACTGTTTTTATTATTTATTGTTTACAGTTAGTTTCCAGTAAGTATCATGTCCATTCTCAATCTGAAGCTACAGTGAAAAGACAAAACAAACAAACAAACAAAAAATAGGAATCATCATTGCCACAGGTCCTTGCCTTTGTCCTCTAAGATTTGGAAAGAAATGTGTTGCACAGTAGAGTATCAGTTGGAGTTAGGTTGTCAATAGACACTCAGTTTTCAAATTATGTCAAAAGATATCCAATCATTGTGAGGCAGATGATTATGGAGGGTTGGGGGAGGCCTGGGATGGAAGTCATGAAATGTGGATTCTTGGAGACCTGCAAAGATGATGAACAAATTAATTGAGCCAGCACATTTGGCACATTCCTGTTTAGCACCTGTCTGTACAAGATCTTTCTTAAGCAGAATTTGGTTTGAAAAAGAAGAGGAGAGACAGGCCTGAGGTGTGGCATTTTAAACATAATTAGAAGAGAGATTTACGTCTTGTGCTTTGCTCTAGTGGTGGTGATTCTCATACCATCCTACCCCACAGAAGTGTGAGCTGCTGCCTGTTGGGGGCATGCTTTATTTTTCTTTCTATCTTCACAGTGCCTGCCACATAACTGGCTCTCAGTAATGTTTATTGAACCAAATTCTCATCCTACCTCCGATGTCAAATTCGTCTCCATGGGCAAATTGTTTAATCTTTCTGGGAGAGTTCATCAAGATTTCCAAGAAAAAATGGGTGGAGCATCCACAGACAAATGAAAGTGATACAGACTTTTCCTTTACCGCCATGGACATATTGTAAACTACTTAACTCTCCAGGCCACTCCCAAATGAAATAAAGATTCTCCAATGTGACCATGGCAATCTTCACTTTCAGAATATTTTTCAGTGCTTTGAAATTGTGATGAAAGACCAGTAGAATGGGGAGGGAATGTTTAGGCGTGATCCCTTCTGAATCCATAGATACAATCAGAGTCAGTCTGCTTAAAAAATCATCAACATACTCTTTCCCACTGTATTAGGTGTTCTTTTGAAGTCTCTCATACCAACCTCTGACCTCATTTCTCAAGATGTATCCACATTTTCTAAATGGGAGATTTTGGCAAACATAAGACAGCCCCAAATACAAAATATTTTTGAGTGTTACTTTCCATTGAACACTTAAGGGCATCAATAAGATAAAGTATGATATGTGTACTATATAGTATTAACTGGCATTTCATTAAAGTTGTCAAGACTAAAAATGGATTTTCCTCATAAGTTACATATAGATTCATTTATCGCTATTGCAGAATGTTTAGGATCTCACATAGAAACTTTTTGTAAAATAATTCCCATATGACACATCGTCTCTACATTGTTTTTAGAGGGAACAGTGAGCTAATCTATGGAGAAATTACACATCTGGATTGACTTGTAGCTTCTTAGGAAAAAGTAAAAAGATTTTCCACCTTCTTTGGACTCAGGGTTTAAGAGTAAAAATATAAGAAATGAAAATCAGCTCTGACCATATTCATTCTCATTCCATCTTGCTCTCATTCAGGGAAGAAAGTTAATGGTTTGTGCCTACTGCTACCTCTGTGAAAGTAGAGAATTTTGGAAACTTGTCAGAAGATGCTATTTATTCTATGCAGTGGCAGTCCTAGTACATGGCATGCTTTTTTGTTACTGATCGCTTCGTCTCTGGGTTTCTGAGAAGGATTCTGGCACTAGGCTCAGTGCACCAGACTCTAAAATGAGTATCATCCGCTATAAACACTTTAAATCCTCTTTTGGGTAAACCAACATTGAAGTTCATGAAAACGTTGCAGACAGTCAAAAAGAGATGCATTTTTTCTCTGGTACTGAAGAATCAAGAATAATTTTGAATTCATTCTGCCTTATTCTGTCTCACTTTTTAAAGATTTGTTGTTGTTATTCTTTTGGTAGGAGCCTTAAACATTCTCTCTACTCAGCAGTCCTTTTTTTCCTCTTTCTTTCTTTCTTTCTTTCTTTCTTTTTTTTTTTTCCCCCTCGGGATTTTGAGCTTCTAACTTTGTAATACCTTTTTTTTTTTAAATATGGCATTTGCTTTCAAACAAGAGGTTAGTAGGAGCTAAAAATCCCTAATTAACAATTCTTCAGCCTGGATGAAATGTGTAGTGGGTTTGAGTTTGTCAGTGGGTATAATATATACCAATTAAATACTTTGTTTAATCATCTATTAAGACTTTGAGACTTCTGGTTTTACTTGCTATATAACACATATTTTATTTTATTTGTATTTAGATGTTTGGTGTGTGGGGTTTTTTGTAAGGCTTCAGTCACTTTTCCTGCACCTGAAGAGCAGAATGGGATTTGCCAGTGATAAATGGGGAAGTTGACTAGCTAACTAATAAAGATTTGTCTTAATCAAGTATGATTTGTCAGAACAGGAGCGCACTGGGGTCAGGGCGCGCGCAATGAATTATACAGCATTCACAGGAGGAAAGGACCCGGCAAGAGACCTCATAAATATGCTGCCATTCCCCACTGCTAATTCGTATTCCAAGAGTGCTCTGCACAGCCATTTTTAGGTTGCTGAGCTGTTCACCAGCTTCCACTTTCTGTTTGTGTGGAAAAAAAAGAAGTTTCCTTATGTTTTGGCATCATCTGAGTTCTCAAGGTGTATCAGTCCCCCAAACTGGATTATGTGCCTAATACATGACATCATGTGTAATATTTATTTAGTGCCTACTATGGGGTCTGCAGCATACTATTTACACAGCAGGGGAATGCAGATGTACAAGATACACTCTCTGCTAGAAGAGGTTTTAGAGGCTTTCTTATAATCCTCTTCAAATATTGTCTCTGTAAATTCAAATATGGCTACAAAAGGGGAAGCCATCTGCCATCACATTAAATATGTCCTCCCAGTGAAGATTTCCAAAACTGAAAATAGCCCTTACTATTTCCCCAAGTTTGGCTTACATTAAATACATAGAAGATATTTTCTTGGGTTTCCACGAAGCTTGACCTTCTAACCCATGTTTCTTCTCTTCATATTAAACATAATTTTAAGTACTGCTCTGTGGCTAAAGCAACATTCAAGGCCAACTCGTCTGTTGTGCTCAGCTAAATTTGGGATGATGTCTTCCTTAGCTCTAGAAGGTTGACATAGGAGAGCAGCCCTGACTTCAGAGTTTCTCTTATGCTTAAGTGACCTATTAGATGGTTTTCAGATGAGATTATAGTCATGACAAAATAGTTTGTAGTATCTCAGTGTCTAAATTGGGTAGAAGAGATATTGACATCCTCTTTTAACTACTTTAGTAGTTAA
Source organism: Mirounga leonina (assembly GCF_011800145.1). Classification (NCBI taxonomy): domain Eukaryota; kingdom Metazoa; phylum Chordata; class Mammalia; order Carnivora; family Phocidae; genus Mirounga; species Mirounga leonina. Next base: position 36,570,483 of record NW_023270265.1, read on the forward strand.
TAATCTGTTTGGGGTTTTTTTGATGAAACAGATGTCTATATTAAAATAATAATAGTAGTTGGGGCGCCTGGGTGGCTCAGTCTGTTAAGTGTCTGCCTTCAGCTCAGGTCATGATCCCGGGGTCCGGGGATCGAGTCCTCCATCAGGCTCCCTGCTCAGCGGGGAGCCTGCTTCTCCCTCTTCCATTGCCACTCCCCCTGCTTATGCTCTCTCGCTCTGTCAAATAAATAAATGAAATCTTTATAATAGTAGTAACAATAATAATTTTTAAAATTGTTTGACACCAGACTTATATAGATAGATAGATAGATAAATAAATAAATAAATAAATAAACAAACAAATAAACAAATAAATAAACTTTGGACTTCCCACTTTCAACAGTGCTTCCTCCAAGAAAGAAAAGGTTGAAAAAGAGAGTTGGGAAGGTCCACTTTCTCCATTCCTGCTTTATCACAGGAAAAGTTTTAGCAATAGGGCTATTACTCGAATTTTTCCTGAAACCTCCTTAGAACCTTGGCCTCAGCCAGGAATGGAAAAGGAACACAGTTCTCTGATTTTTGATCTTTCAGAATTTGCCACGACTCCCAGCAGGACATTTACAGTGGAATGTAGTAGAATGTGGAGAATTCTGTAGTGATGGATATTTATTTGCTTCATGTAGGAAAAAACCCACCAACTCTGTGGATCAAAGCTGTTATGAAGGGGCCTGGGAGTATGGCTGAGCTGGTGTTTACTTAGTGCAGTGTCTGAACTCCAGTTAGACAACCCTCAGTAAAATCAAAGCCTACCACCCTCATGAGTGATGCCATGAAGATATTCACAAGGCAGTGCAGGTAGACGGGTGTGAAAACAGACCAAAGAGATGATCCAGTCCTCAGAAACACATGATCAACAGTCACTATTGTCTCAGCCTGCAGTCACTGCACATCTCACAAAATACAAAATGCACACAATCCTGGAGAGGAGTTGGAAACCCTGAAGTGGAGGGGGAAAGAAAGAGTAGGAAAAAGAAGCTAGCTGGGAAGTAGACCATATGTGAGGTTCTTGGGCCTTAGAAAACCCATCATGCTTTTCTTCCTTTCAAGTAGGAGTCATTTTTAATTTTTTTTATTTGTCCTATTCTCATCCTTGTAATTGATTTATGACATTCAGGAAGCCATAAAACATCTAGCTTACCTTTTTGTTCTGTGTTTGTCCGAAGTGTTGCTCCATATTATGAGGCCAGAATGCCTGTGATGTTGGCCTTTTCTGGGGTGCTGAAAGCACATGTGTTCCAGTGGCCACAACCATCGACTTGGGGATCAATCAGACATGGTTTTTGTAGTTGGGTTGGGTTTTGTTTGTTTTGTTTTTTTCCAAGTCTAGTTTCAAAAGGATTAATTCTTACCAAGCCGTTCTGGATGTGCAGACATGGGTTTGGAATGCTGACCAACCTTGGGCAAATTACTTTAACCTCTCTGAGCCTCAGATTCCTTGTCTATAGAAGGGGTTAATAATAATCTACTTCGTATGGTGGTTGTGAAGATTAAATGCAGTATCTGTCAGGTGATTAGCTCAGTGTCTGGCATACAATGAAGCAGTCAATAAATAGTAGCCCAAAATAAAAAACTTTCCCTGGAGGGAAACATTCACTGCAGTATTTTACACACAGCCTGTAAGCAATAAACTTTTGTTGGGTATATATTGAATGAATGAAGTCATTTTTCATCACCAAGGGTTTAAGCCTGCATGCCTTTTTCCCTCAAAAATGTCCTATCTCAACTTGTTAATACTCTTACATGGAAGTTCGGTAAAGGACTCAATTTTAGTGGTTCCCTAACAGAGCCTATTGAGATATAATTAAAAATTCTACTTAGAATTATGCTAATAAGTTCAATATACAGCCTTGCTGATGAAGCCTAATAAATTCTCTATTGTATTTAGAAACAATAGTAACTTTGTTTTACTCTGTATTTTAGAAACTCCCAATGTCATAGTGCTTGCTAAGAAAGGCAAACAATAGTAAACTATTTTTTCAGGAGTTTTACTAAAAGAAGTCTCTAAGTGCATGCTTCATTATATACTATCCTTGTAAGGTCAAACTGATACTTCAGTTTACAAAATTGAATGATTCTCTACTGTTCTTCACCTGACATTGACCAGCAGTTACCATCTGATGAGCTAGATTATCCAAATCCATATTTATTTAGCCTTTTCTTTAACGTCAGAAGGATAGCATAAATATTAGGAAATCTTTAGCTCCCTCATATATCTTTTATTTTTTTAGGAAGACAATAATTTAAGCTCAGTTTGGATCTTTTATCAGCCATACATCTCAAGTTGAGAAATAGTACTAAGGTCACATTACCTTAAAACTCTGCTAGAATATACCATAAAATCATCCATCCTTTTTTTGTTCACTGATTACCTTGAGTTTCATTAATTTCTACCTCTCTAAATGTCAGTGTCTAAAATGCAGGGCCCTTCTGTTTTGGAGTTATTCAGGAACAAAATGTCTCCATCTTTTTGGCTGCTTCATGATATAGTATAAATTCTCCCCCTTACATTTTAGAGTCCTCTGTAGATGGCTCTGGATTACTTCTGTGTGTTTGTGTGTGTTTCAGTTAAACTTTACTTACAAAAACAGGCCATGGACTAGATTGGCTGAAGTGCCCTTGCAGATTTTTACTCCAGAATAGTTGTTCTCCAAGCACAGTCCCAGGGAACCAGGAGCATCAGCATCATCTGGGGACTTGTTGGAAAGGCAACACCTTGGGCCCCACCCCAGGCCTACTGAATTAGAATTAGAAACTATGGGTGTGGGGCCCAGGAATTTGTGTGTTAACCATATGGCTTATTTTTGTTTATTGATTGATCTATGACCCATCTTCTTTCACAAAAAGAAATATCTTACCATAAAAGATCAGGCAAGTGTACCAAGAGCAGAAAAAAATTAACCCAGGACAGAAGACAGAAGCCAAGAATTAAAGGGAAGATTTGGGTGAGGGCGGAGGGTGGAGGAAAGATTCACTCTATGAAGAAATCCTAGAGCAATGCTCTAACAATTAAGGATTAAGCTCACCCAGAGCTTCCTAGGATTCAGGCCAAAGAAGAAACTATGTTGGATTACATAGTTTATATTGTTCCATAGTACAAAATTAATTATTTCCTGTACTGTCAAAAAAATCGGACAGGGGAGAAAGTGTGGGGGTGGTCTTTTAAGACAAACCAAGAAATGTAATGAACCTTATTCTTGAAATCAGCTTCACTAAAACAGCATAAAACGCTCCTTGTTTCATAATTTCTTAAGTAAATCTCATGAGTACCAAAGACCCAGAGTTAAAGGGGTAAATTCCCTATCGGAGCCAAATATATAGCACTAGAGAATGTTGAGGAATAAAAGCTGGCAGTCCTTCACAAAGAGTTTAACATGACTTCCAGAAAATTTTAAGAATATAAATGTCTGGACCCCATTTCCAGGGATTCTAATGCAGCCAGCCTAGAATGAGGGCTCCACAACTCTGTTTATTTCAAGTTCCATGAATGTGTCTAGTCTAGAAAGGGAGGAGCATACTACCAGATTGCCATTGACTATCCCCTTTAAATTTCAATCATCACCCACAGGCTTTTGAAAGAAATAAATGGCAGAAAATTCAAAAATGAGAGCCCTGGCTGTAAGCTGGAAAGTGGGTATTCTCTGTTGTCAATTGAAAAAAGACCCCAGTGCTATAGATCCAGGATAGCAGGATAGCAAGTAGGCCTTATCCCCTGTGCCCACTCTGATCAATTGGAGTTGATTGCCTGGAGCTTTGCGAAGAGAGAGGTAGTTACAAGGCATGTTCAGGGGCAATGTGACTGATTAATACTATCTTCCAGGTGTTTGGTGTCAAAGAGCGGCAGCCCGTATGGAGTACGTTTGTTGACTTTGCTCTCAGGACTAGATATGTGGGTAGCAGAAATGACACTTTGTTGAAAAATTAAAGAAACTGATTATATCCCTCTGAAATTTGATTTCCAAACTTTAATCATTTCTTTAATTTCTAAACCACGTTTAATGCCACTCTTCTCACTTGCTCAATTTTTCCCCGTAAATGTCCAACATGATTTCCTGCCTGATATTTCTTGAATGTTGATCAGGGATTTTAGATCAAAACTTTGTGTTTCTAAATGCTAAAATTCAGCAGCATCAGTGTTCAAGGCCTTGTCTCTGCCTGTACCCATCGTCCTGTGCTAGTTCGGATTCAGTAACTTTCTTTTTTCCTTTGTCCAATATATCCATGCTCCCTCCTCCTATTTTAACCTTTTAATGTGTCTGGCTTTCAGTGTGCTCAGATGAGTGAAGATATGAAAAAATACTGTATAAAATATGACATTTTAATTTATAAATCAATGAAAATGTTGGTTCCGGCTTTAAGTTAGGGTATAAATTAGATTTTTTAAATATGTAAGATATATAAGAAGATAACTTTTTCCAGGCGAATTCTGAATATTTTCTGTGAATGCAGCCTCCTACCTCATACTGGAAACAAAAATTAAATCAAAGTGGATCAAAGACCTGAATATGAGAACCAAAACTATGATACTCTTATAAGAACACGTATGGATTAACCTTTATGGCCTGGATGTGGCAATGGATTCTTAGATATGACACCAAAAGCACAAGCGACAACAACAAATAGATAAATTGTACTTCACTCACATTTAAAACTTTTGAACATCAAAAGACACTATCAAGAGAATAAAAAGACACCTACACAATGAGAGAATATATTTACACATCACATGTCTGATAAGGGTCTAGTATCCAGAATATATAAAAAACTCTTACAGCTTCCACAACCAAAAGACAAGCCAACTTAAAAATGGACAGAGGATTGGGAGTAGACATTTCTCTAAAGAAGATTCCCCAAATGGCCAACAAGCACATGAAAAGATGCTGAACACCATTAGTCATTAGGGAAGTGCAAATCAAAACCACAATGAGATGCTACTTCACACCTACTAGGAAGGCTGTAAGTTTTAAAAATGGAAAATAGTAAGTGTGGCCAAGGAGAAATTGGAGCCCTCATACATTGCTAATGTGAGTATGAAATGGTATATATAGCCATTGTGGAAAACAGTTTTGTGGTTCCTCAAAAGTTTAAATACAGAATTACCATATGGCCCAGCAATTCCTCTCATAGGCATATACCCAGAACAGATAGTCATAGAAATGCTTGTACATGAGTATTCATAGCAGCACTATTCACAAAGTAGTAGAAGGTAGAAAGGTAGAAACAACCAAAATATCCATCAGTGGATGAATGGGTAAACCAAATGTGGTTTATCTGTACAATGGAATATTTTTTCAGCCATGAAAATGAATGATACCTGCCACAATATATGAATGAACCTTAGAATCATTAAGCTAAGTGAGAGAAGCCAGTTCATATTTCAAATTGATGTGACTTAAGTAATTTTTAGTATTTAATCTGAAGATCACAAGCTATGTGTGTCTATTACTCGTATATTTATATATTGACATGCATCTATTGCCACATACCTGAATCAAAAGGAAAGAAACAATTCCATCCTTCAGGCCATTTTTCCCTTCTAGCTTCAGTTCAAATTAAGGATAAAACTAAGACCAGAAAAAAATATATCAAGAAAAGGAATGGCAGGACCAAAAATTCTAGTATCATCTTTCATTCACATATGATGATTCTGTGATTTTATCTGCTCCAGATCCCATTCCAGAACAGCGAGTGAAGTGTTCTCCTATTACGCTCTGAACATAGGTCTGAAGCCAAGTAATATGTTTTATTCCATAAATGTGTACTTGTATGGGTCTTGGGGGCGGGGCAGAGGAGAGAGGTTGGAATGTCATCTCCCAATTACCTGCTTTTCACAGCAAGAATGAGCAATTTAAATATATTAAATTTTCCACCTCCGAGATTCATTTGTTAAGAATAAAAAATTCAGGGGTACCTGGGTGGCTCAGTCAATTAAGCATCCAACTCTTTGTTTCGGCTCAGGTCATGATCTCAGGGTCCTAGGGTCGAGCCCCACGCTGGGCTCCCCACTCAGTGGGAAGTCTGCTTGTCTCCTTCTCCCTTTGCCCCTCCCCCCTGCTTGTGTTCTCTCTCTCTCTCTTTCTCAAATAAATATTTTTTTAAAAAAAGAATAACAAATTCACTTGCCAAAGTGAACAGAGAGGGGAGAAATGGGTCAGTGGGATGGACATTTCACAATTCTGTATGAGAATTGGCCCCTTATTTTTTAAAAGAACAGAAATATACTGAAGCCAAAAGGTTTGGATAATTATAATACTTTTTTGCTGTTTGTATAATTTATAAAGAACAGAAAGTTATTTCAGTCAGACCATGAAATCACAGCACATTTGTCTGTAGAGTGCTATGGTTCTTGTATGGGAACGATATTCAAGAAATGTAGAGACTGTCTCCTGTCCCTCTCTTGCCCAAGCTATTGGGAAGCCTTTCTTGGGACTGACATTTTATTTTTCACTTTTTTTTTTTTTTAATCCCAGGATAGTTAACATACAGCATTATATTAGTTTCAGGCGTACAGTGTAGTGATTCAACAATTCCATACATCACCCAGGGATACTGACATCTTAAAAGTGTACCAAAGTATTATAGTTCCTTATCACCCACATTGTAATGCATTTTGGACTGGACATTTTAAATACTATCTATCTATCTATCTATCTATCTATCTATCTATCTATTTATTTATTTATTTATTGCTGCAAGCATCAGTGACATAAGGACTCGGGAGGCTTGGGTCACGGTTGCAGCTCTATTGGCAATTAGCAATGTGACCTGAATGACCTTCACCCCCGAATCCCTGTACCCTCATTTGTTCATCTGTGCAGTTACTTTTAAGGCTTATATTTCTTCTAAAAATCTGTATGTCTATGACTGTAAATTTATAGAAAGCGACTGTAGTTTTAAGCTCAGTGGCTGCCATCAACAAAAATGTTCTGTGCCCCTGCATGTATGTCAGGCATTGCCTCTGAAAATGGTGGGCAGACTAAGAGGAGTAAGAAATGGCCTCATCTTTAGAGAAGGTTATAATCTAATGGGGAAGGGAGAACATATAAGCAAGGAGTCACAAACTCAGATTCCACAGCAGCAAAGCAGGAACATAAATGAGTGAGAGAGGTCAGATGGGCAGGTGGCAAACCCCATGGTATGGGGCTCTTATACACAGGACAGCTGTATCTCAGTCCCAGCCTGTTTACCATGTGGGAATAGGGACTCAGGGTTGCCATGAATTCCAAATTTCAAAAGAAATTAGAAGGCCAGCTTTTTATGTGAAGTCTGTTTAAAAAAATGTTTTGTCGCCAACCAGTTCAGAAGTGTTCCACAAAAGCAAGACATGTTTGCTGGCCACACAAATTCTGCGGGGGTACCCAATAGTGACTTCTGAATAAGTGGATAATTAGAATGTTATACATTCCGTGATAGAAGCGGGTATAGTTCACAAAGGGTGTAGGTAGTGATGAACTCTGCCCACAATGATTTCTAAAAAGGCTTTCTAATTACTTTCCAGACACTTGTCATAGTTTACAACACTTTTTGGGTTTTCTTTGAGTCATTCATTCAGCCTAGAGATCTGGATGATGCTGAACAGGTCTCTCTTGTCTGCTAAGTAAATCCATGTTTAGCAAATTCCACAAGTGAGCCTTTGGAATGTGTTTTGACAATTTTACCCATTCGGGTTTTCTGCTGCTTCATCTCCTGGCTTTTACATTCTTTATTGAATTGTGAGAAAAGGATGTCCTTCCCACTGCTCTGGTCTTGTTTCACAGAATAGAACGGATTCATTCTCATTTTTGAATGGAGCTGTAATTAACATGGCTCCTTTTGTTTAGCAAGTTCAGTTTACATAGTACCTGCTCAATTCCAGAGCATCATTATTGGTGGTACAGCAATTCATTGACTAATGTCTGAGGGCTCTGGGAATAGTGTTTGTTAATTATCTGCAGCAAACCAGGTAACTAAGGGGAGGTTCTACTCCTATGACTTTGATGAAAGTAGTGCTGATGATTTTTTTAATTGCTTAATGATAGATTTGATCATCTTAAAGCAAAATAGAATACATACTCACCTGCTAAGGAGGTAATATTAAATCATAATTGCTAAAAACCTGGGCCATGCACACTCTTTTGCTGTATGTCTATTAAGAATGCACAAGCTTACCTTCAGTTTATATAAATGTATAGTTTTCTGTAATAATGTCATCATCCAAGTGCTTGTAAATATTTTATACTACATAGTAAATTCGAATGTCCTCGGAGGCCCAACAGGCTACTGTCTGAAGCACTCCACTGTTACAGACGTGGGCAATCTGGAGAGTGTATGACTTGCTTAAAAGCATTCAAGTTTGAATTGTTTCTTGTTTTTTTTTTTTTTTTTTTTTTTTTTGAACATTGCCAGGGTCAGGGGTGCCCTGAGGATGGGAATACGTCTTTGGGCCTGATTTGGCCCTTGTGCTCTAGGTTTTTTGTTTGTTTGTTTGTTTGTTTGTTTTGCGTGCTCTATAGAGAAAGAGAGGCATTAGGATTTTATAGAGTCATTGAGTTCTAATATTTTAGAGCCACAAGGGGCACTGAAGATTATCCAGTCTAAGACTGTCATTTTACATTTAAGGAAACTGAGGCCCAAAGACGGGAAGTGCTCTACTAAGGTAAAGCTCAAGTGGCTACTTCTTTATTTTCTTTTAAGTGGGTCTTAAAGACAGGGGGAATTGGGACACCCTTCTAGAGATGGTATTTCCATCTTCTCCATTATAATAACCATTAATCCAGTGTAGTTACTGAGCACTTGAAATGTGACTAGTGCCAAAAAGGAACTGAATTGTAAATTTAATTTTAATATTTAAATAGCTCCATGTGGCTAGTGGGTACCATATTGGATAGAGAAGCTTAGGGATTACAATTTTCATCCCTAATTTCTCAGTCTACTTTAAAGAAATATGCTACTTCATATATAACTTAAAAACCAGTCAGCGGTATACTCCTGTTTATTCTCCATCCTTTGTGCTCTGGTTTTCATATATTTAAATCTACATATGTTGTTGTTATTTTTACTTTATTTGGATCTGAGTTCTGTAGATCCAGATTTCCATCTATTGTCATTTCCCTTCAACCCGAAGAATTTCCTTTAACACTTCTTGTAGCTCAGTTCTTCTGGATGATTCTCCCAGCTTTAAATTAACTAACGTTATCTTTATTTAACCTTACCTTTAAAGGATATTCTCACTGAATACAGAAGAGTAGGATGACTTTTTCCCCCCCAGCACTTTGGGATGTTGCTCCAGTGTCTTCTTGCATCGTTTTCTGATGAAAATTCAACCCTCATTCTTATCATTGCTACATGTTGTTTTCCCCCCTCTGGCTGCTTTTAAGATTTTTTATTTATCTTTAGTTTTTAGAAATTTGACTATGATGTGACTAGGTGTGGTTGTCTTTGTATTTATCTTGCTCAGAGCTGTTGAACTACTTTGATCTGTGGATTGACTTTTTTAAAATAAAGTTTGAAAAGTTTTGGCTGTTATTTCTTCAAATATTTCTTCTATTGTTTGTCTCTGGGAATCTCTTTTTCTAGGAATCTAATTGTATGTGTGTAAAACCACTTGTTATTATCTCACAGATTGTTGATGCTCTGTTCTTTTTTTTTTTTTTTTTCAAACTTCGTTTCCTCCTTTAGTTTGGATAATTTCTATTAACCTGTGTTAAGTTCAAGGACTCTTTCTTGTCTAGTAAAATGATACTCTATTTGGTCCACCCAGCAAATTGGTTTCAGATGCTGTTTTTTTTTTTTCATTCTCAAATTTCATTTAGTTCCTTTTTAGAGTTTCCATTTGTTTCCTAAAAAAACCATCTCTTCACCTATTATGCTTACCTTTTCCAAGAAATTCTTTAACACCATTATGATACTTGTTTTAAAATCTTTATCTGCTAACTCTAATAAATAAGCCCATCTGTTGGTCTACTTACATAGGCTGTGTTTTTACTTTATTCTCTTTCCCCTCCTTTTTTTGCATGCCTTGAAATATGTGTAGTATTCTAGACATAGTGTGAAAAGGGACAGTAGAGTCTAAATTTATTTTTCTCTGAAAGCATTTTATCTTATATTTGATCAATGGACTGATCAGATTCTTTCCAAAATTGAGTTGGTGTTAAGCTGAATCTCTAATTAGATTGGATTTATCTGAGATGAGTGCCCCCCCCCAACCTGTGTTTAGGCTGCTTTTTTTTTTTTTTAAATCTTGTCAGTATTTAATCTGGGAGTGGGTCTGCAGTTTTCGATATTTTTGGTTCATATTTGGGCTTAGCTCCTGGCAGTGTCTCAGAATACAAACACCACAAGAATATGTAGGAATATGTGATTTTTCTTTTTACTAACCAGCTCCTCCTCCACTGCCTCTTGCTTGGCAAATTTGGAGATTGGAGGAGAATTACCAAACCAAGCCATTTGTTTTTGTATTTATAGCTCATCTAGATTTCATTCTGTCCTGTACACCTACATTTTCATAAGGTGTCTGAATGATTTCTCTTCATCCCTGAGAAGTTTCTCTATGGCAGTCCTGTGCTTAACTCAGGCACTCACCCTAGCTATGAATATTGCCATAGCTCTTTGCTCACATATGAGGTGCTTGTTTCTCTCTAGAATCTATCAGAGCTTCCTTGCATATACTGGACTTCCCCACACAACAATGGTAATTATTGTGTCTGGGTTTTTCTTGTTTCTATGAGACTCATTTACATCTTTCTACATCCTACCTGGAAACAAATTCCTCACGTGTCTTGAGTTGTCAAATAATGGAAGATGGTGAAAGAACTGCCTTTTCCTTTCCCTTACTTTTCCAGGCATCGGGAATTCGAGACTCTTCATGTCTGAGTAACATCAATACTGAGGATAACCTACCCCACTCAGGGCATGATAGCAGAGTCAGTGTCTAAGAAGGTGTGCTAAATGCCAAAGAATGGCTGACCCAAGCACTCCATGAGCTGCTCCCTCCTGGGAAGTCTGTGTGTGACTTCCTTTGCTTTCCCAAAGCAGTACTTTTATTAGTTTGGTGGTCAGAAGTTCCAAAGTCAGGTCCAAAATTCAGTACTCCACGTTATTAGGAAATATGTTTTGTGGTTTTCAGTGTTCTGCAGCATACATATGAAAGCACGTTCTTCAAAAAATAGCTCTTTTATGGTATTTCTATGCAGTCCTGCATTTCAGTGAAGTCCCTATCTGCACAATAGCTGGATAATTATGAATACCTTTTACCTGTTACTAAAATTGCTAATGAAGTTTTGAGTGCCAGAAAATAACCTTACCTTATCTTAGTTCTTTAAAGAAGACTCAACTGGATGTCTTCACTTTTTAAAGTAATTTGCTGGCAATCACATCCTTAACAAAGTTTGCAACAAGAGGGTTAAATGGACGTGTGATGAAAAATAATCAATTTTTTTCTGGTGAGTGCACTATTTATAGTATAATGGCTAAGATTTTTTTTTAATATTTTGAATTTATCAATGGGACATTTTCTGATTAATTATATTTGAGGCTCCTTGCCTTTCAGTCATGTTTATGTTTTAATATGATGTGAGCCTCAGTCAGTTCTACCTTCATATGAAGAATATTTTAATCTGCTCATCTCCAAAATACAAGTCCGATAATTATTTGTTAAAATTCGTTCATGTCGGTCTTATGATGGTTCAGGTGACATTATTATTTTGAATGAAGAGCACTGATGCTTTCTGTGGCACAGGCTGCTCAAGCTAAGTCTTATCTTTTGTGATGCCAGGCCAGTCAGTCCTTCCGGAAGTGTCTCGCTAGATTTGCGGTTTCCTGCTTCTCTCTTCCTTCATGAGGCAGGAAAGTGTAGAGCGCCTGGTGTGTCTCTCCTAACCCCACCCCAAATATATTGAAAAGGAGAGGAAATGTTAGCCAAAATGCATTCTGCCGTTTGTAACCCCCAAAAAAGGGGCCATAGATCAAGAATATGATTCATTCTGGATATTGTGAAAACAAGAACTCACTTAGTGAGTTTGAATGCCATACTCCCAGGATAATTCCCAGGACCCCTGTGGGAAGGATAGAAGAAGAGCAGGAAGGAACTTCTCTTTCCAGGAATTCATTTGTCATGCTCACACTGACATGTAGAATTCCAGCATACGGCATCAGTTTTGATTTTCTTGTATGCTTCCCATTGTTTCTTACTCTCAAGAAGATCCTCACAGTCAACAAGTGCAGTATTTATAAAATTTATGATTTCTCAAGTTATTTCAGTGGAGGCAGCATGGCTATTTCCCATTCTAAAGGCACTGTGAAAGTTTCAAGATCTGAAAACTCTAAACTGGGAATATCATATCCACAGTGGTTTAGGCCTACGAGCTTGTGTTCTTTCTTTATTGGAGTTTGGTGAGTGCTTACACCTTCACTGAAATTATTCAAGAAAAGTGAACCTAACAGTGTTACTGAGTTTTTTAATAAGATGATCCCTAAATGTCTAATACTAGTCTGCCCAAGGAGAGTCTGTTTTAAAATTAATCCTTTCCAATTTTGTCTTGTTTTGTTTTGATTGGAGTAGAGGAACACATAAGGAAAAAAACCACACCTAACTTTGTTTGATGAATTTCTCCTTTCATCCTATAAGTGTAAGCATTTCTAATATGCTTGACCTGGACTTTGCTGGGGCATTAAAAACGAAGGTAGCAAATAAGAAATGAAAGAAAGAATTCTGTTTCCAACAAATGGATGGTATCCGTGTATTAAGACCAAGACGTGTGCACTCTTGCCAATATCTCTTCTCTTGCCAGATGGGTTAGGACTTTGGATGCTGAGATATTTCCCAGGAGATTGAGGGAGTGATTTAACAGCTCCTGGAAAGGCCTGAGCTCTTCACTGCTTGTTCTATTGACTCCTTCAGTAGCAGACTATGGATCCATTCAGAATAGTTTTTCCCCTAGCAAACGTGATAGAATTGTGGATCTGTTAGCTGCATTCCAATGTTGACTTCTCCAATGCCCCACTGGATATGCTTTGAGAGCAAGAATAGATCACAAACCTCTCATGCACTTCATATACTCCTTCCGTGTACTCTATTTCCATCTCTCATTGCTTCCTTCCACGAACACTTACTGGAAACATTATGCTGGTGACAGGCACAGTGATGATAACCTATTTCCTATTTGTTTAAAATTATTTATTATAATGCCATTAATCTTGATAGGAGAAAATATTATATAAGTAGTATTTTGCTGAAATAATTAGAGTATTGATGGTGCCTCTAGATATTTGAGATTTTGAGCTAAAATGAATTAAGATTGCTTAATTATGTTGCTTAAAGGAAGTCAGTGTGATACTTAATAGGATGACAGAATTGAGTATTATAGTTCATCTGCAAAAAAGAAAAATTCAACTCTAGTTGGTTTTTCCTTCTTCATTATTGGTATCATCTTCTACATTTATGGTGCCTCTACTGGGAGCCACATATCTTATCCAAAGTACCTTAAGGATATATTGAATAGAATTAAAAAGAAGCTAACATCTGTCTGAAAGGAGATACTGTAGTAGGAAGGTACTCTACTGGAAAGAATTTTCAGAGTTTGTATAGGTATCAAAAATACATTGATGCTTTTGCGTTTAAGCGTTTTTTATTACTTGGATTTTTTATCATGAAAGGAATAGACAGTCCTTTTTCTATTGTGCCATGAAAGACAAACTCTAATGTAGCATTTGCCCTTTGGCTGCCAAATCTTCACTATTAGCACAAAAGTTCAGAAGTACAAGGGCTTGATCTTCTTTACTGGCCATGTCCCCAGCATCTACACCGAGCACAGAGTAGGAATTCTATGATTTTTCACTGAGTGCATTGGTTCCCACGTATTATGCAATTACATGCATTTGTATGATATTCCTATAACTTTCAAAACATTTTTCCTAAGGTTATTTCATTTGACTATAACCACAATTTTGTGAGGAAGTTAGGACAGATATTTTGTCTTGGTGATTCCCAGTTCCAGTGGGTTGTAGCTGACCTAGGATGGGAGAGGACCCAGGTCATAACAGTCCATTGGTTCTTTATATCAATCATCATCATTCAATAAATGCTTATTATTGCTATAGGCCAGTCACTATGTTAAGTATTTTAACCGAATTATTTAACCTTTGCTCCAGCCCCTTGACATAGAATGATCTTCTTTCTATTTTAGAGGTGAAGAACTAAGGCACGATGAAGTTAGGGAACATATGCAAGGTCACACAGCCAGTAAGCATCGGCACTGGGGATTAGGCTCATGCAATGTGAGTTCCCAACCTAAGCTCTCAATATGGCCTAACCACTGCCCGACAGTTTTTAGGATGTCCCTCCAAAAAGTTTGTTAGTGTACATACATGAGCCAAATAACTACCATGATGATTTCCTAATGACTTTATGAAATTATTTGCTGTCATTGTAATAGATGCTGGTTGAGTGTTTCAATACATTTATAAGCCGAGGATAATTGTTGGTATAGGTTGTGGGTAAAGAGACGAACGATACAAAAGAAAAAAAAAAGAAAAGAAAGAAATGTGTGCATGTGATAGATAGGTTGCCAGAATTACAGGTGAGTCAGATTTGTCATCCTTCTCTTATAGAATAAGGTACCTCCCAGGTGATGGAGAGTAAGTCTGAAAAAAAAAAATTTATTCAAGGCAGCTGCATATTTGTCAGGTTAGGACATACCTACATTCTCGTAAAAGGAGGAGAGCCAGCCAGTGCCAACCAAATGGGATGATCACAGCAGAAGAAAACCTCGTCGGAACTCAGCAGTGGGCTTTTTAATGAATGTTCTAACCTGCCTATTCCTGTATAAATGGAAGTTCTGTCTGCAGCTTGAGCTCTCCTCAACCATGTGTGAAGTGCCCCTCATCCTGACTCAAGTACCCACGGCAGCTGAGAACACACTAAAGGAGCCCTTGCTCCAAGCCCAGAGAGAGTTCCACTAGCAATAAGCTATATTGGTTGAGAGTACAAGAGTACAAGGACTGTGTATGTGGGACGAATACATTAAAATCAAAATTGCTCTAATTGGAGTTCCGCTTGCATACGCAAAGCAGTGCAATAATAAAGTGGGGGAGGAAGAGTAGACTCATTAGCGTTTGTTGTAATCTGCAAAACCAGAGACTAGATTGCAGGATGATAAGGTAATAGGAAGGCCGCTGGACCGGGGCTCTCCATTTGGGCAGATGACAAATCGGCCGAGGTGGCCTTGGGCAAGTCCTGTCGCCTCTCCATCATCACTGCCTTGTTGGTCACTTTCTATAGATTGAATTGTAAATCCCACCTAATCATACCTAAGATACATAGGTAAATGTATTAAATACTTCTTACATATTTTCCAAGTATATGAAACACGTATCCGATATATAATGTACACTCATTGAACGTGAACTCTGCACCCACTGCCACTGTGGTACTTCTGGAGTTTGTACTTACACCCAAAGTCGCCTTTCCTCACTCAGATTTCCTTTTCCACAGAGCAAATTGGCCAGGAGATGTTGGAAAACCTCAGTCATGACAGAGAAAAAATACAGCGTGCACGTGAACGAGTAAGTAGAAGTGATACAATTTTTTTCATAAATTCAGTAAATGAGAAGATATAAAACAAAAGGCCTTCAGCACATGCATAGACAGTAGCGATGACATAAATATAAGTGTGTATAAAAATGGCAAGGGTATATGAGGGATGTCGGGTAAGGGGAGAAGAAAAAAAGAGTGTGGAATAGAGAAAGAATAAGCTGACTCTTTCTTTCCCCATCCCGTACTGCCCCCAGGTAGATATTTTATTTAGCTCTCTAACAGAAGGTCATGAGGGAGATTTTGGAGTATGTCAAGTCTTTCAGAGTGAAAGCTGTAAAGATAATGATGTCTCCTCCTCCCTCAGTTTATTTTCCTTTCCGTTCATATTTCTAGGACTTCACACGTTCAAAATTGGATTTTAATTATGAGATGTGTATTCAACTTTGTCAGTCTACGAGATATTTGCTTTTATAGCCAGTTCAAGTATCCAGTTTAATGCTCCTGGGATTATCTATTACATGTAATTTTCCAAATCTGATTTTTTCAGGGATTGTATAGGTATCAAGATGTATTTTAGTGTATTTAAGTATCTATTACTAATTGGATTTTCATCCATGAAAAAAATTACTGCTTGCCAGTGCTCTTTCAAAACAATCCAATTGCATGAAGTCTTGTTTTGTTTTAATGCTGCTTTTCTCCTCCTAGCTTCGGGAAACAGATGCTAACTTGGGGAAAAGCTCCAGGGTTCTGACGGGGATGTTGCGAAGGTAAGAGCAAGGTAGGGACCTATCTTCCTCTCTCTCCCTTTTTTGAAACGATGTTTTTCATCTAGTTGCAACGGGGCATTTTCCAGGCATGTGAGCCTCTGCTCTTAGTACCCTGTGTCAAGACCCCTTTGAAATGACAAAGCACGGATATTAACTCTTGTTTGGACAGGGACACATACTGAATAACTTAGATTAGAGAGAAGGTTTGAGCTAGGGGGGTTACCTCAAGCTATGGAAAAAATTAGGGTTAGACATGAAGTATTTTTTCATAGCCCGAGGAAGTCCCCATGGCAGGAGCAGACTGATTTTATTTTCTATTTCGATAGCCTCTTTCTTATAGAAGGAATGTGGGCCTGCCGGTATCAGGAGCATTCTCGGTATTAGCTGTGTTCTCTCTCTGTTGCCTTGTTTTCATTTCTTTCAGAGATGCTGTTTGGGGGAAGTATTTCGATTTTACATATATTTAAAGATGCTTTTTAAAATTTAGAGAATATCTCAATAATCTGAATTCACATGTTTGAGCAAACAAATGTTAATGTTTTACGTCTGTCCCTAACCTTTGACTGATGGAAAATATTGGGGAGAGTGTGAAAATCAATGAATGAGTGGGTAGTATTCTGTATTCTGTATTTTTTGGAGGGAAGTGAGAAATGTTTTCATTGTTCTGAAAATCAGAACCATTTTTTTTACGTAAGTATATTCAGCATGGCATTTTCTTAGATTCAGAATCTACCAAATAAGATTATCATTTAGCATAACCTTCAGTTTGGGACCGTAGCTGGAAATGTGAATGAGGAATCGTGAGAATCGCCTCTAGTATAGCTTCACTGGAATTTTAAAGGAGAAATCCTTTGGCATTGATACTGTAGAGACACTGTTTTAGAGTAAGGAAAGTCTCTGATCACGTATCTGTATATAATAATTTGCTAGAAGTGTGTTTGCTGTGTTCGTGATGGATGGCACGAGAACCAAACAAAGGTATAGTTGCTTGGTCTCCATGAGGCTGATCAGTAGCGAGCCTGAAGTTTCCCGGACACTTCCAACCAACACTGACCTAATTCCCCATGTCCCTGCTTTTCCTGCAGGCACAGTCCCGATTCAAAACCATAAGCCACCAGATTCTCTGCTTAAGAGTAATATGTAAATGACCTAGAAAAACTCAAAATCCACAGAGAAGTGGCAATTGAAAGGAATGCTTCAGTGCCTATAGACAATAAAAAAGAAAAAAAGGAAAAAAGTCCTCTATTGCTTCCCTGGGAGGGCCCCTGCGATGTGAGCTGTAACGAATATTCTGCATATGTCTCCATTTTGTCAAATCTCATTAAAGAGTCCTCCTGCTTTATGTCAATTGAGCTGTCCAGAAATCATTCATCATTTTTAGTGTAAAAAAAAAAATCATGTGGTTATTTAAATGATATCATATTAATGTTAAAGTTCAGCTGTCATTTAATGGTATGGCTTAATCAGATGTAGCATTTAGGAAAAATAGTTTATTCGGGCTCTACGTGGCTTTCAGGTTGGCAGATTCAAATAAGGATTTATGAGTTTCTAAACCAATGTATTTCTGTCCATGTTTCTGCTTGATGTACCTCACCCTTTTGTGCAGGACACTGCAGACAGTTATTTCAACAAATAAAGCATCTCCTCATATTGTGTTTGAATAAATTTGCAAGTCATTTAGAGAGGGCGAAGCACAAACACTTCTGCAACCTTTGACTGGGCTTTCTGTAGGGCAATTAGACTAATGCGCCTGTTTCATAAGCCTAGAGAGGGAAGTTACTCCGCGGAAATCTACTTGGGATCCTCTTTGTAAGTAAGCTCAGTCAATCACAGACTCATCTCCTTTTGGGATCTGTCTAGGGTATGAACAGAAATAAAAATCCCCAGGTGGGCATCATCTTGCTATGGTGAGCCAAGGAAACACTTAGCGCCCCACCCCCACCCCTGTGCGTATTGGTTATTGTGTTTTTTATAAGGCTCAACTGGGATCGTGGTATCAGCCAAGGTATCCAGATACTCTTAATCAATGCTGTAACCTAACTGAGTCTCTGGGGAACCAAATGCAGGTGGTGGTTTTGTTTAGTTTCTAATTACTATCCCACATGATATACAATTTATATTGGACTTGGGAAAAAGCAAAAATATTTTATCAACTTCTTCACTTCATTGTTTTTATTATTCCCTGGAAAACCAGTCTCTAGAGAAATGGAGCCAGCTTTTATGTACCAAAGTCTTTAATTGAATGCTCTGATTTTGCTTCCTATGTTATATCTCTCCCATTCACGTGGCATTCCCTTCCAGCACTGGGGAGACTTTCTTTCAGAAAAAGAGATCACATTCTCTTTCCAAAACTGCATAGCTACATCGTGTGTCAACAGTTGCTTCTGATTTAAGTAAAGATATAATATCAAACCACATGCCCATCGGTCACCTTCACAAATGTATAAAAGAAATTAATGTGCTCTTTGTGCAGTATAGGTATTAACCTCCGTACAACGCAAGGTTCTTTGTTTTCATATGATAGATTCTGCATGACTGGGAATATTCTACACTATACTAAACCATGCACTTAGTTTATTTAAAAGAAAGATTGCTGATTTTTTTTTTTAAGCTTAGATCGTTTTTAATTTTGTATATTGAACGGAAATGTCGTGCCGTGGCCCCTCATTTGGGTCATTTTATTTGTTTCGATTAGTCTTTTGTGAAGACAGGTGAAACTAATGTTCTATCAGTGCCATAGTCTGTATGTAAACCTGCCTGATTATCTGTGAGACTGACCAAAAGCAGATAGGGAAATAAAAATGAGTAAGTGGCAGCCACCACCATTCATGCTTTTTACTTTTTTATTACCATCACATGACATTAAAAAATATATATATTTCCCTTTTTTCTCCCTCCCTTCCTTCTTCCTTTGTTCCTTACTTCCTTTCTTTTTTCTGCTTATTCACTTCCTCAGTAATTATTTAATGCCTGTGTACAAAGCCTTGAGGAATCCTCAAATGAAACCATTTTGATCCTTGCCTTCACTCTGCTAGAGAATATGTGTTTATAAAGTACTGGGGGAGAGGCGCCTGGGTGGCTCAGTCAGTTAAGCTTCCGACTCTTGATTTTAGCTCAGGTCATGATCTCAGGGTCTTTGAGATCAAGCCCCGCTTCAGGCTCCATGCCTGGTGTGGAACCTGCTTAAGCTTCAGTCTCCCTCACTCTCTGCCCCTCTCCCTGTTTGTGTGCTCTCTCGAAAAAAATTAGAAGGAAAGAAAAGAAAGAAATCCTGGGGGAATTCCTTAAATTACCTAAGTCTCAAGGAAGCTCCTGATGATTCTGTGACTCCAATGAATGCTTACTGGTCATTAAAAAGGATGCCAGGAAAACAACCAATAGAAGGTATCATTTAAATAGCTATAAAACCAGTATGTTTCAAAAGTTAAGAGATGCAGGAGATGATTTATAGAATCATAAACAAGTTTTGAAAGGAACTAAACATGCAAAAAGTATTGAGCTATGTCTAGTTTAGTGACGTAGCCACTGATTCAACCAAAATAAATAAATAAATGATTCTTCACGTAACCACGCTATATTACCAAAAGGAAGAAAGCAAAGGAGAAAATTGGTCCATTCGAAATTATAATAGTGAAACTTGACATCAGAACACAGATATTGCTGATTTCCTGGAAAGTAATTTTTCTTCTGTCTTGACAGAAGATGGAGAACTAGCTAGGGACAAACTGCTCATTTCCTGACTCTGTAGACAGAGTTTGGAATAAAGTGCTATTTAGATAATAATGAAAATGGTCACGAAACAAATGGCCATTCATGTGGTGACTGGGGCCAAAGAAATGAATTTTTCATTGACTCTCACAAAATGTGATTATTACAACTGCTTGTCTTAAAGCGTCACAAGCAGCGCTGAGTGGCTCACATGTTGCTCTTCGTATATTTGTGTGTATATGTGTGTTTGTGTGTGTATTATTTCATATACAGCTGACTGGGAAGTCTTATTAGAGCAG
Organism: Mirounga leonina; assembly: GCF_011800145.1. Classification (NCBI taxonomy): domain Eukaryota; kingdom Metazoa; phylum Chordata; class Mammalia; order Carnivora; family Phocidae; genus Mirounga; species Mirounga leonina. Next base: position 36,590,804 of record NW_023270265.1, read on the forward strand.
ACAGAGCTGGTGGTCAGGGAAAATGAAGATGGAACTTTGCAAGATTTTCAGTCAGAAAACAAAAGACTTCACGATGCTTTTTTTTTTTCTTTACCTCTGAAGAGTGACTAATTTATAAGTAATAGTATATTTGTTTCTAAAAGTATCTGAAGGATTTATTGGGAATATAACAGTTAAGATTTGAGATCTCCTTTGACATAAATTTGGAGGACACGTTACAAAATGTTGGCTCATGGACTGCATGTTACATGCTGGCAAAAGGCTTACAAAAAGAAGCAGCAACCATATGATCCAGCAATTGCACTACTGGGTATTTACCCCAAAGATACAAAAGTAGGGATCCGAAGGGGTACGTGCACCCCGATGTTTATAGCAGCAATGTCCACAATAGCCAAACTGTGGAAAGAGCCAAGATGTCCATCGACAGATGAATGGATAAAGAAGATGTGGTATATATATATACAATGGAATATTATGCAGCCATCAAAAGGAATGAGATCTTGCCATTTGCAACGACGTGGATGGAACTGGAGGGTATTATGTTGAGTGAAATAAGTCAAAAAGAGAAAGACATGTATCATATGATCTCACTGATATGAGGAATTCTTAATCGCAGGAAACAAACTGAGTGTTGTTGGAGTGGGGGG